>NC_090745.1:123967889-123971175 GCF_036898095.1 Palaemon carinicauda | reverse complement strand
TGTTAATCCTACTACAAAGTGGATTTAAGGGATTTCATTCTTTAGTTCGTGAAAGTGGCGAGGGATTTCTTGATTGTTAATCCTACTACAAAGTGGATTTAAGGGATTTATTCTTTTAGTTCGTGAAAGTGGTGAGATTTTTTATTGTTAATCCTACTACAAAGGGGATTTATTTTTTTAGTTCGTGAAAGTGGTGAAAGATTATTTTATTGTTACCCCTACTACAAAGTGGATTTACGGCATTTCATTTTCTAGTTCTTGAAAATAGTGAGAGATTTCTTTATTGATAATCCTACTACAAAGGGGATTTATGGGATTTATTTTTTTAGTTCGTGAAAATTGCGAGAGATTTATTGATTGTTAATCCTACTACAACGTGGATTTACGGGATTTATTCTTTTAGTTCGTGAAAATTGCAAGAGATTTCTTTATTGTTAATCCTACTACAAGGTGGATTTAATGGATTTCATTTTCAGTTCGTGAAAATAACGAGATTTCTTGATTGTTAATCCTACAACAAAGTGGATTTAAGGGATTTATTCTTTTAGTTCGTGAAGGTGGTGAGATTTGTTATTGTTAATTCTACTACAAAGTGGATTTAAGGGATTTCATTTTTTAGTTCGTGAAAATGGCAAGAGATTTCTTGATTATTAATCCTACTACAAAGGGGATTTATGGGATTTCATTTTTTAATTATCATCCCACTACAGAATGGGAAATAAGAGATTTCCTTTTTTTTTTACTTCTGTATCTTCTGTTTTATCTTAAGGATTCGACAAATCCTATTTTTTTTTGGTTTTACATTCTTGTGGGATACAACATAAAACATATGTGTATTTAATGTTTTAAAGCCTTCGTAGTTGGTGGGACAAATAAGGTGTAAAATTTCAATAGTTACGATTGAAAAACCAAATTCTAAAAAGCAACGAAAAAAAAAAATTACGTAACCTAAGGTTCCCCACCTAACCTAACCTAGGGAAGGATACGGCTTGTATCCTTACCTAAGGTTCCCCACCTAACCTAACCTTGGGAAGGATACGGCTTGTATCCTTACCTAAGGTTCCCCACCTAACCTAACATAGGAGCCGTATCCTTCCCTACAGAGCTGGCCCGATTAACATCGTAAAGAAAATGATATTTATATCAATGCTAAATAAATTAATGAAATAAAATATACATTAAATATCATCATCATCATCTTCTACTACGCTTATTGACGCAAAGGGCCTCGGTTAGATTTCGCCAGTCGTCTCTATCATGAGCTTTCAATCCAATACTTCTCCATTCATTATCTCCTATTAGATATAAATAATAAAAAATAAATAACTTATAAGGTAGAATTTGTAATAAAAAAAATTACATTTTACCTTTAAAACCTGTTTCTTAAATTTTTTTATGATCTTAAAAAATGAGAAATTCAGAGAAACACATTAGCTAGATAAAGCAGCTAACCATAACATTTCCGTTAACTAATCTATAAATTAAACTTTTTTTCGCTAATTGATTGGAATAAAAAAGATACCTTAATTCGTTAATTAACGAAGAAATATCCGTTAGGCTTCGAATTATCTGATCCAACGATAAAAACTAGATTTTATACGGGGTATCTCACACATGAACGAATAAGCAAGAAATAATGAGTCTCAGTGATAATTATTGAAACACTATTGAAATGAGCCCCTTTCTGAGAAGATATACCTTGACGTGTTGAAAAGGTTTGCATATCGCCATGATCAGCAAAGCTGTACTAGTCAAGGCAACCCATACTAGGTTGGTTTGCTGTGAGCGATTACACTAAAGTCTCTCACCGTCACTAATCCGCACTGGCTTGCAGCGTGGTGATAAAAACTGGCCAAACCCCAGACATGAGTAAGAACATGTCTGAGGCCTTTATCCTGCAAAGGACTGGAAGCGGCTGCATTTGTTGTTTTTGAATAATGAATACAAAAAGAAAATCAATTAGCGTTGAATTCCTAAGAAAATTCTTAATATAAAATATACCAGTCTCGGGAAAAATGTATTGGTATTTTTTCATTCTGTGATAAAAATAAAAAATGAACATAAAAATGATGTTCAATAAAAGAAAAATTGTCAATTATTTCCGAATTAACGTCTGTATACGAATGACATGATGTATGTATGAGCTAAACATAACAAATAACAATTTTCAAAATAAAATATAAAAAAAGGAATCCATAAATTGATGACGAATAGAAAAAAATAAATAAATTAAAACTATTCTTAGCATAAGCTGCGACAAAGAATATTTAGCATTTACATGTCAAATAATAATAATAATAATAATAATAATAATTCAGCTACTAAGACCAATTCACCCAGTCAACAAATATTTCTTTTTTTGCTAATATGAGAAATCAGTGCTCAAAGAAGCCCACTGGATGACGTGGAGACTCCCAACCCTATGTAAACGAAGACGTCAGAAAGGCCGCCTCCATAATGAGGCTCAATATTACACAGTATTCTAGAGGTTTCATTCCAGCTATGACCAAGTTGTGGAATGATCTCCCTAATCGGGTAGTTGAATCAGTAGAACTTCAAAAGTTCAAACTTGCAGCAAATGTTTGGATGTTGAACAAGCTGACATAAGTCTTTTTATAGTCTATATATGAAATATCTGTTTTAATGTTGTTAGTGTTTTCTAAAACTTTTAATTTTTTGTAACTTCTTATATCGTTTACTTATTTCCTTTCATCACTGGGCTATTTTTCCCTGTTGGAACCCTTGGGGTTGTAGCATCTTGCTTTTCCAACTAGGGTTGTAATAATAATAATAATAATAATAAAATAATCTGCTTGCATTGAGAGATATTGCAAGTGCTTTGCAACATCCTTTCAACCTTTTCTTCTCAGTATTCCTCCAACTTCTCCAACTTTACTTGACTCCACCTTCATTCATTTGACGCTTATGAATAAAATGAGCCTTATAATCGCCAAAGATTCCAAAACCCATAAAATTCATATCCAAAATGCCTCATCAAAAAATACAAAACTAATACTACAGTAGACGTATACTAAATTTTTTTTTTAATGAGGCGCATTTGCACTCGCTAGCAGCGGTGCCCTTATAACTCGGAAAAGTTTTCTGCTATCTGATTGGTTAGAGTTATCTCGTCCAACCAATCAGCGAGCAGGAAACTTTTCCGAGCTAAGAGGGCACCCCTGCGAATCGGTGCAAATCTGCCTCACTAAAAAGAATTGACTATGGTAACTTTCATATAGCTAAATTGTTCCCTAATTAAATCTTATACAAATAGATCGAGTGTAAA
>NC_090745.1:123952889-123965389 GCF_036898095.1 Palaemon carinicauda | reverse complement strand
ACAATCAATCAATTGCTAATAAATTTATTCCGTCAATCAACCAATTACTAATAAATTTAATCCGTCAATCAACCAATTACTAATGAATTTAATCCGTCAAGCAACCAATTACTAATAAATTTAATCCGTCAATCAACCAATTACTAATGAATTTAATCCGTCAATCAACCAATTACTAATAAATTTAATCCGTCAATCAACCAATTACTAATGAATTTAATGCGTCAATCAACCAATTACTAATAAATTTGACCTACAATCAATCAATTGCTAATAAATTTAATCAGTCAATCAACCAATTACTAATGAATTTAATCCGTCAAGCAACCAATTACTAATAAATTTAATCAGTCAATCAACCAATTACTAATAAATTTAATCCGTCAATCAACCAATTACTAATGAATTTAATGCGTCAATCAACCAATTACTAATAAATTTGACCTACAATCAATCAATTGCTAATAAATTTAATCAGTCAATCAACCAATTACTAATGAATTTAATCCGTCAAGCAACCAATTACTAATAAATTTAATCAGTCAATCAACCAATTACTAATAAATTTAATCAGTCAATCAACCAATTACTAATAAATTTAATCAGTCAATCAACCAATTACTAATAAATTTAATCCGTCAATCAACCAATTACTAATGAATTTAATCCGTCAATCAACCAATTACTAATAAATTTAATCTGTCAATCAACCAATTACTAATGAATTTAATCCGTCAATCAACCAATTACTAATGAATTTAATCCGTCAATCAACCAATTACTAATGAATTTAATCCGTCAATCAACCAATTACTAATAAATTTAATCCGTCAATCAACCAATTACTAATGAATTTAATCCGTCAATCAACCAATTACTAATAAATTTAATCCGTCAATCAACCAATTACTAATAAATTTAATCCATCAATCAACCAATTACTAATGAATTTAATCCGTTAATCAACCAATTACTAATAAATTTGACCTGACAATCAACCAATTGCTAATAAAACTAATCCGTCAATCAACCAATTACTAATAAAATTAATCCGTCAATCAACCAATTACTAATAAATTTAATCCGTCAATCAACCAATTACTAATAATTTGCTAATAAAACTAATCCGTCAATCAACCAATTGCTAATAAATTCAATACGTCCATCAACCAATTGTAATAAATTTGATCCGTCAATCAACCAATAAACTTTATTTTTCGTTAGTTGGAAGTCTAGCATCTAGACATCCATCTTCAATATAAATACACTAACCTTTATTTTAGATTAGGTTACAACATACATATACAGTTTCATAGTTTATACATGGCAGATCTATTTCACGTTGTTACTGACATTGAAATATTTTATATTTCTAATTATTACTTATATATACTGTTCGATTTTTTCTTTTCTCACTGAGCTTCTTTGCCTGTTGGAACCCTTGGGCTTGTAGAATCCTACAATTCTAACCAAGGAGGGTTGTAGCTTGGCTGGCTTTTAATAATAATAATGATAATAATAATAATAATAATAACAATAACAATAATAATATTAATAATAATAATAATGATAATAAATTATAATATTGATAACGATATCATTAATAATAATCATAATTCACATACAAGCATACAATACAAACTATAAATATGACTAATATATAATAGAAGCTAATGCAGGAATTCTGGTCAGAAATTTTCCCTAACAAATAATAATAATAATAATAATAATAATAATAATAATAATAATAACAATAATAATAATAATAGTAATAATAATAATAATAAAAATAATAATAAAAATAACAATTGTAATAATAATATTGATAATAATAATAATAATAAAAATAATAATAATAATAATAATAATAATAATAATAATAAAAATAATTACAATAAAATAATAATAATAATGATAATAATAATAATAATAATAATAATTATAATAACAATAACGATAATAATAATAAAAATAATAATAATAATAATAATTATAGTAATAATAATAATAAAAATAATCACAATAAAATAATAATAACAATAATGATAATAATAATAATAATAATAATAATAATAATAAAAATAATAATAATAATAATAATAGAAATAATTACAATAAAATAATAATAATAATGATAATAATACTAATAATAATAATAATAATAATAATAATAAACAACTTAAAAATATGTAAAAGTCAGCGAGTGAAGAAAAGAAAAAGCCCATAAATTTTAAGGGTCCATCGCAACCTAACTATTTCGGCAATAAATCTCGAACGACGAAAAACAAATTGGTTAAGAATGATGTCTGTTTGTACAGTTGGCTTCATTAATTCCGGTACACTGGTGTCTCCTTAGCTTCCCAAAAAAGTGTACCGGAATTAATGATGCCAACTGTACAACTACAAACAAAAGGTTCATTAAACACGAGTGCAGTTTCCTCTGGATAATGACAGGTTTATATGACATTAGAATAACACTGCTGCTACTACTACTACTACTACTACTACTACTACTACTACTACTGTTGCTGATGCTACTATTATTTTCAACATCACAATGGCAAAAACAATTTTTGTAAGGTTGATCACAAGTATCATCAATTTAATAATAGCTGTTAAAGTAACTAATAATACTATTAAAATAATAATAATAATAATAATAATAATAATAATAATAATAATAATAGTTATATTAATTGTCATAACGATAAAAGTTGTTACAAAAAACAGCCAGGACAGTGATAACAGTAACAGTCATCCCCCCCAAAAAAAAACAAGCTATTTGCACCAAATAAAAAAATAACCACAACCCTCTCCAAGCGGTATAAAAGACGCAATAAAATCATTAACAGTCATCAAGGCAGCATCAATAAAAAAAAACTATTTAAAAAAAAGGGACAGCAGTATAGAAATACACACCAAACCATCAGTATATATATATATATATATATATATATATATATATATATATATATATATATATATATATGTACATATATATATATATATATATATATGTACATATATATATATATATATATATATATATATATATATATATATATATAAACCTTCAACAAACTATAAAAAAAACAAGTAATAACAGTAAAAGTCATCCAAATAACATCACTAAAAAAAAAACTTTGCACAAAAAAAATTTAAAGTAACAGTCATCAAAACAGCATCAATAAGAAAAACTTTTTGCACCAAATACAAAAAGAAAAACACGCTCTGTCAGCAATATAAAAAATTAGTAATAAAAGTAAGTCATCAAAACAGCATCAATAAAAAAAAAAAAAACTATTTGCACCAAATGCAAAAAAAAAAAAAAAAAAAAAACAAACTCTCTCCCAGCGCTATTAAAAACTATTAACAAAAGTAACAGTAACAAAACAGCATCAATAAAGAAAAAACTATTTCCACCAAAATATCCCTCTCCCAGCAGTATAAATAAAGGTAGTAGCATTAACAGTCATCAAAACAGCATCAATATAAAATAGCTATTTGCAAATAAAAAGGAAAACTCCCAGCAGTATAAAAATCAAGTAATAACAGTAACAGTCATCAATACAACATCAATAAACAAAAGCTATTTGCACCATATGCAGAACCAAAACTCCACCCCCAACCAGCAAAAGACGGGACGACCCCAGCGAGGGCCGAATGAATGAACTGGGCCCCGTCTTGGAACACTTGAGGAAGAGGTCTCGCCAATTCCGTTGGTTGGATAACTCATCACGGAAAACCAGGTAAGATGACGGTCATTAGGGTGATGGATTGCAGGGTTGCAGCCCCTCCTTACCTTTTGGGAAAAACTCCGACGTAAACAGAGTTGTAACCGAATACGGACCCGACCACCGACAGGGCCTCGCTTATTGAGAGATAAAAGTCAGGGGAAGGGAGTGGCTAGAAGAGGAGGAAGAGGAGGGAGGGGGAGGAGGAGAGGAGGGAGGAGGAGGAGGAAGACGAGGAGGAGAAGAGGGAGAAGGAGGAGGAGGAAGACGAGGAGGAGAAGAGGGAGAAGGAGGAGGAGGACGAGAAGGAGAAGGAGGAGGAGGAAGACGAGGAGGAGAAGAGGGAGAAGGAGAAGGAGGACGAGAAGGAGAGGGAGGGGGAGAGGTGAGGTGGGGAAGGGGGGGAAGAGGAGGAGGAGGGGAGGGGGAGGGGGAGGGTAGGAGGGGGAGGGGGAGGGTAGGAGGGGGGAGGAGGAGGAGGGGGAGGGGGAGAAGAGGAAGAGGAGAAGGGGAAGGGGGGAAGGGGGAGGAGAAGGAGGAGGAGGAGGAGGAGGAGGTCTCCTAGCCTAGAAAATGTGAAATGTAAATTAGTAAAATATGGAAGGAGGTCAAATGGTGTAAATGGTTCAGAAGGGATTGGAATGACGTAAAAGGCTCTGAATGTATAGGTACAGTTGGACACAGGAGTCTCTGGTACACCTCGCTCCAAAGAAGTACACCTATCACACCGTTACTTCGCATCTATCAACAAAAAATATAGTGTTTGGAGAGATGACAGATGTGGTGGGATGGGCTAAAAAACAGGAACTCACCGAGCATTAAGGGTGTGGATGGGTACAGAGTCTGTATTGACTCTGGATGGGTGCACGTCTTCGGAGACAGGTGTACCAGGAATCTATGTGTCCAGCTGTACATGTAGAATAAGGGAGGAGGGGCAAATGACAGTCGTAATGGGTTCCTAAGAGTTATTATTATTATTATTATTATTATTATTATTATTAGCTAAGCTACAACCCTAGTTGCAAAAGCAGGATGCTATAAGCCCAAGGTCTCCAAACGGGGAAAAATAGCCCAGAGAGAAAAGGAAATAAATGAACTATAAGAGAAGTAATAAACAATTAAAAATAAAATATCTTAAGAACAGTAACAACACTAAAACGGATATTCATATATAAACTATAACAAGAGACTCATGTCAGCCTGTTAAACGTAAAATCATTTGCTGCAAGTTTGAACTTTTGAAGGAGCCAAGTCAAATGTTCAGAATACGGAAGATGAGAGTATTAAAAAGAAAAAAAAGTTAAAAACGAAAGGGTAAGAAGTGGCTGGGAAGTGAATAGGGCTCAGGATGGAAGGGAACGAAGGTGGTTATATAATGTAAGGGTGTCTAAAAGAAGGGAAGATGTATGTATGGTTTCTGATGGCACAGTGGTGAGGATAAGAGGTACGTATGTGAATTCAGAACGGGAGGAGTTAGGAACTCGGAGGACGAAGATGAAGGATTTCAAATACAGGGTATGGCGATCAATCATTGGTTTTAAAGTTTAAACTATATCATTATTTTCTTTCTGAATGGTATAACATTTTCCAAATAATATTTAGGCAATCGTAACTACATTGCGAATCTAAAATACATACAAAATAGTAAAGTAATTTGAAGATATATATAAAAAAAAAATATATATATATATATATATATATATATATATATATACTGTATATATGATTAGGCGATCAACAAAACCTAATATAATTTCTTCGGAAAGAAAGTCTATAACGTAATAAAATCTATATATCGTCTGACAAAGAAGATAATAATTGTTAGGAATATAAAAGAAAGTGAGGGGCTGGAATAGAATAAAACGGGATAAAGGAAAGAGAAAGAAAATTGGATGAATAGATTAAAGGAAATTGGTTTGAATGACAGCCATATTTTCGAAGGTGGAATTACCAATTATTATTATTATTATTATTATTATTATTATTATTATTATTATTATTAGCTACAACCCTTGATGGAAAAGCAGTGCTCAAACACGGAAAAATAGCCCAGTGAGGAAAGGGAATAAGGAATTAACGATATGAGAAATAATGAGCAATTGAAATAAAATACTTTAAAAACTGTAACAATATCAAAAGAGATATTTCATATATAAGCTATAAAAAGACTTATGTCAGCCTGTTCAACATAAAAACATTTGCTGCAAGTTTGAAGTTTTGAAGTTCTACCGATTCAACTACCCGATTAGGAAGATCATTCCACAATTTGGTCAAGGCTTGAATAAAACCTCTAGAATACTGTGTTGTATTGAACCTCATGATGGAGAAGGCCTGACTATTAGGACTTAACTGTATGCTGAAACCTTCTCTTTATATGGCGCAAAAACTTGTCCAATCTTATATTATATCGATAACTAAAATAAGTATAGAATTCTTACAGCAATACTAGGCATGCAGCTAATTCCAATAGCCAGGCCTTATCCATAACGAGGCTCAATACTACACAGTATTCTATAAGTTTTATTCCAGCTGTGACCAAGTTGTGGAATGATCTTCCTGATCGGTTAGTTGAATCGGTAGAACTTTAAAAGTTCAAACTTGCAGCAAAAATGTTAAACAGGCTGACATAAGCCTTTTCATAGTTTATCTATGAAATGTCTGTTTTAATGTTGTGAATGTTTTTAAAATATTTTACTTTAATTATTCATTACTTCTTATATCGTTTATTTATTTCCTTATTTCCTTTCCTCATTTGGCTATTTTTTCCCTGTTGGAGCCCTTGGGCTTATAGCATTTTGCTTTTCCAACTATGGTTGTAGCTTAGCTAGTAGTAGTAGTAGTAATAATAATAATAATAATAATAATAATAATAATAACAATAATAATAATAATAACAATAATAATAATAATAGTAGTGCTAATAATAATAATAATAATAATAATAATAATAATAGTAGTGCTAATAATAATAATAATAATAATAATAATGATAATAATAATAACAACAGTAATAATAATAATAATAATAACAACAGTAATAATAATAATAATAATAATAATAATAATTATAATCACTTGAAAATCTAGATAATACAAACTCCACGAAAGGCGGCACTGTCATAACCCTAGAACTTCCCAAGGTGAACAACTGTCAGTCACGACTGGTATAGGTTTTTTTCTATTAATTCTTAAGGGATTTCACCCTTGACTGGTAAATAATTCATTTGTATACAACTCTATAGATAACAGACCCTTAATGAAGCTAACGGTTTTATGTTGGGTTCCAAAACTGTAAGAAACAGTGGTAATTACTTAAAACTTCATAGAAGTGTACAAAAGAAATATAGGCCTATCCATACTGGTATGCTGTTCATAAAAAATAAACAGGATAAAATATAAAATTCAAAAATATATAAAATATGACAAAACTTACTATTGAATCATATAAAAAAGATTACCTAAAATTTCATAGAAATTTAAAAACAAATATATCAATCATTTATTGTTTTGCTATTTATGAAAATCTGAATAGGATAAAATATAAAAGTAAAAAAATATATAAAATATGGTAAAACTTACAATTGAATCATAAAATACAATAAATATATACATATATGGTAAAAGATTATATATGTCATAAAAAACTTAACAATAAACAAATTTGTATAAGTAAAAAAAAAAAAAAAAAGAAAGAAAGAAAAAAAAAAGCTACCACAAACCACCCTAAAAATTAGCCTTATTTAGCATAATCTAACCATGAAGAATTCACTCCATAGAGACTACCACAGACAACCAATTCAAAGCCTTTTATTTTTTTTCATGGTCGAGGCTTAGTACAAAAATACTACGGCTTAGAAAAAAAGGCTTAAAATAAGCCTCTTTCAGGCTTAGGCCGAGACATGTACAGCTATTTAATGACAGTTTAAAGTACGGAGCAGACAGGTGACAGGGATCAGTGTAACTCCCACACCTTCTTTGGTGGTCTTCTTCAACCCCCAACGAAGAACACGTCAGGCACAGAGAGAGAGAGAGAGAGAGAGAGAGAGAGAGAGAGAGAGACATAAGGTTTGTTATTATTATTATTACTTTACTAAGGTACAACCATATTGGGAAGACAATATGCTATAAGGCCAAAGACTTTAACGGGGAAAAATAAACCAGTGTGTGTGTGAGAGAGAGAGAGAGAGAGAGAGAGAGAGATCAGTTTTGTTATTCTCATTATTATTAAGGTACAACCTTAGATGGAAAGGTAGGATGCAATAAGCCCAAGGACACCAACAAGGAACAATAGTCCGGTGGAGAGAGAGAGAGATCAGTTTTGTTATTCTTATTATTACTAAGGTACAACCCTATTGGGAAGATAAGATGCAATAAGGCCAAAGACTTCAACAAGGAAAATTAACCCAGTGAGAGAGAGAGAGAGAGAGAGAGAGAGAGAGAGAGAGAGAGAGAGAATCAGTTTTGTTATTCTTATTAAAATTACTAAGGTACAACCTTAGATGTGAAGGTAGGATGCAATAAGCCCAAGGACACCAACAAGGAACAATAGTCCAGTGGAGAGAGAGAGAGAGAGAGAGAGAGAGAGAGAGAGAGAGAGAGAGAGAGAGAGAGAGATGTCAGTTGTGTTATTGTTATTATTAATACTAAGGTACAACCCTATGGGGAAGACAGGATGTTATAGGCCCCATGAATACAACAAGGAAAAATAACCTAGTATGAGAGAGAGAGAGAGAGAGAGAGAGAGAGAGAGAGAGAGAGGATTTATCATTATCATTATTATTATCGGATAAGCTAGAAAAGCAAGATGCTATAAGCCCAAGGACTCCAAAAAGGAAGAATACCAGCGTGGAAAGAAAGAAAGAGAGAGAGAGAGAGAGAGAGAGAGAGAGAGAGAGATCAGGTTTGTTATTATTATTATTATTACCAAGGTACAACCCTAGTTGAAAAGGTAGGATGCTATAAACCCAAGGACTCCAAGAAGAAAAAATAGCAGTGTGAGAGAGAGAGAGAGAGAGAGAGAGAGAGAGAGAGAGACTTTTCATAGCGATTAGGATTTATCCTTAGGCAGTAATTGACAGGTAAATGCAAAAAAAAAAGTACCCTATAGACATGTTAAATTGCAGGTACAAAGTGTGAAGCACTATCTTATATGCCTATTATCTTCTACGTCCATCTACCTTTTCTTCAAGATAGTTAATGTATCTTCCCATCCACCTATAGCTCTTCAATATTATACCTTCCTTATTTCAAACTGGCTTTGATATAAGTCCTTATCTTATGCCCGCTAAGTATAGTCAATTACTTTTAGCGAGGCGTATTTGCACCGACTCGCAGCGGTGCCCCTTTAGCTCGGAAATGTTTCCTGATCGCTGATTGGTTGGACAAGATAATTCTAACCAATCAGCGATCAGGATACTTTTACGAGCTAAAAGGGCACCGTTGCGAGTAGGTGCAAATCTGCCTCGCTAAAAGAAATGGACTATAGTTCCGTGTTTTATTATGCGACCAACTACACGCTGAAATATACATTATGTAGCTATATCATAGGGCGTAGGTTCCTTTCCCACGTATTACTTTGCTATATTCCTTAAGTTATTTCATTATATCTTCAATATTTTCTAATTGACTTTACCTACAATATCGTACATGGCTGAGGACTATAAAGCGTGAAGTAGGAGATGATGAATGGAGAAGTATTGAATCAGAAGCTCAAGATAGAGACAACTGGCGAAATATAACCGAGACCCTTTGCGTCAATAGGCATAGGTCCAGAATATGATGTTGATGATGATAATATCTATTATTACCAATAGACTCCAAGCTTCCATATTAAATGAAGTAATATGAAAAAAGTCAAATAAGATTTAAAAATACCTTAGTGTTTTTCTATAAGTTTTCTTTAAAATCTTACTTGTATTTATATTATATAAGTCAGTACAAAAAAAGATGCAAATAAATTGATGTAATAATTTCAGGTTATGAAAGCAAAATTCATTATATTTGAAAGTAAAGTGTTTTGATTTTTTTTTTCAGATTGTGAGATTTCTTTAAAAGGTATTGCATTATTATGATAATTGGAACAGAATATTAATTTGGATAGAACCTAAAAAAAAAAAAAAAAAAAAAAAATTCATGATACTTTCATTAAACCTTTAAAGGTTTGAAGACCACTCATGAATAGCAGAGACAAGGGATAGTGACATTGCCTTATCAAGCAGGACAATCCCCTAGAGACTGACCATATCGCACATGATCAGCGCCAAAGCCCCCGCTCCACCCAAACTAGAGACCAAGGACGGCCAGGCTGTGGCTGCTGATGACTCAGCAGGTAGACATAACAATTATAAAAGTTATTCGTGCTAGATTGGGTTTAACATATGGGAGCAATGCTTTTTTATTTTAATTACGAGTGTACGCGACCCGCCATAATACCGGCTAAAAATTTAGATAAATATGCCCGCACGCGCAAGCACACAAATTAAACCATTTCCAACCCCTCCCCTTTCCTAACTACAACACGGCAGTTTGGGAAATTTGTGAGAGATTGTGGTTTCCGAGTGTACCTCTCGGGGTATCACTTCTCACCAGGACGACTACTTCTAGCCCATACATATAAACATATATATATATATATATATATACATATATACATATGTATATATATGAATATATATATACATATTTATGCATACACACATATATATATAATGTATATAAATGTATGTATGTATTATTATATATATATATATATATATATATATATATAAGAATGCATATATATATATATATGAATATATATATATATATATATAATATATATATATATATATATATATACATATGTATGTATGTATATATATGCATATATATATATATACATATGTATGTATGTATATATATGCATATATATACATATATATATATATATATATATATATATATATATATATATATATATACTGTATATATATATGTATGTATGTGTGAATGCATGTATGTATATATATGTATGCATATATATAATTTATGTATATATATACAGAGGATGGAACAGGACAGATGGCCAAAGATAGTGCTGCATGGTCAAGTGGCCGGAAATAGACCGAGAGGACGACCAAGAGATACATGGGTGAAAACCTTCAAGAAAGCAAATAGAGGCGAGACATTTCAGCAGCTGGCACAGATGGCATTGGATAGGAGTCTGTGGAGAGAATGGCGATATCAGATGCAGGACCCAACCCGGAGAATTCCGGACGGGATTTAGTGAGTGAGTGAGTGATATATTTATATATATGTGTGTATATATGTATATGTAATTATTAATATATATATATATATATATATATATATATATATATATATATGTTTATTAATAGATATATATATATATATATATATATATATACACACATATATATATATATATATATATATATATATATATGTATGTATATGTGTATATACATGTATATATATATATATATATATATATGTATATGTATATATATGTACATATGTATATATGTACATATGTATATATGTGTATATATGTATATATATGTATATATCTATATATGTATATATATATATGTATATAGAAGGGGCCAGCATTCGATCCCAAGTATGAGGTAGAAATTTATTTCTATTTGAACACGATGTTGTGTTGATATTCATCCATATATATAATATATATATATATATATATATATATATATATAGTATATATATATATATATATATATGTATATATAAATATAAAACACACACACATATATATATATATATATATTATATATACATATACACACACACACACACACACACACACACACATATATATATATACTATATATATATATATATGTGTGTGTGTGTGTGTATATAATTTCTGAGAGGGGATAACTTGACATGGCAAAAGGGTTTTCTGTATCGCCATGATCACCAATGCTGTACTATACTACGTTAGTTTGCTGTTAGCGATTAGACCAAAGTCTCAAACCGTCCTAAATCAGCAGTGAACAGCGTGGTGATGAAAATGGCCAAACCCCAGACATGCCCAAAACATGGCTGGGCCTTTGTCCTGCAGTGGATTAGAAACGGCTGCATTTGTTGTTGTTATATATATATATATATATATATTATATATATATATATATATATATATATATATATATATAATATATATATATATATACTTTCCTTACTTCTTTCTCTTGACCTCCAGCCGCGACCCACAATAGTCCAAAACACCTAGAACCATTGTTACCTGTTCTACCTCTTATTTAAGGAGTTGTGGCCTCAACCACGTGTCTAAAAAGGTACCTAAGTAGTCTCGTAAATAATTCATAATCACTATATTGCATTTCTTGTTCGGGTCGGCTTGTTAGCCTACTCTGTTATCAGAGAAAATAAGTGTATCTGTGTATGTACGTGTGAATAAATTTATATACATATATATACATGTGTGTAATATATATATGTATATATATATATATATAATATATATATATGCAACAACAACAACAACAACAATAAGAATAACAACAACAAAATGCAGAAATTTTCTAGTCAACTGTATGACAAAGGCCTCAGACATCTTTTCATTCATGTCTAGCGTTTGGCCAGTTGCATCACCGCAGTGTCCAGTGCAGATCAGTGATGGTGAGACCCCCCCCCCCCCCCGAGAGAGAGAGAGAGAGTTGCATGGCACTATATTACTTCCCAACCACAATTATAATCAGCATTGTTTACACAAATATCTTACTA
>NC_090745.1:123930389-123942889 GCF_036898095.1 Palaemon carinicauda | reverse complement strand
TTAAATGATCATTAGAATAAAAGTTTGCCCAGACCAGGGATCGAACCAGGGACCTTTAGATCTTCAGTCTAACGCTCTCCCAACTGAGCTATCTAGGCTTCCTTAATCGGTGTATGATTATTCAACCATAATCTTGATGGACAATAGTTAAATGATCATTAAAATAAAAGTTTGCCCAGACCAGGGATCGAACCAGGGACCTTTAGATCTTCAGTCTAACGCTCTCCCAACTGAGCTATCTAGGCTTCCTTAATCAAAGTATGACTATTCACCCATAATCTTGATGGACAATAGTTAAATGATCGTTAGAATAAAAGTTTGCCCAGACCAGGGATCGAACCAGGGACCTTTAGATCTTCAGTCTAACGCTCTCCCAACTGAGCTATCTAGGCTTCGTTAATCAAGGTATGATTATTCAACCATAATCTTGATGGACAATAGTTAAATGATCATTAAAATGAAAGTTTGCCCAGACCAGGGATCGAACCAGGGACCTTTAGATCTTCAGTCTAACGCTCTCCCAACTGAGCTATCTAGGCTTCCTTAATCAAGGAATGATTATTCAACCATAATCTTGATGGACAATAGTTAAATGATCATTAGAATAAAAGTTTGCCCAGACCAGGGACCAAACCAGGGACCTTTAAATCTTCAGTCTAACGCTCTCCCAACTGAGCTATCTAGGCTTCCTTAATCAAAGTATGACTATTCACCCATAATCTTGATGGACAATAGTTAAATGATCGTTAGAATAAAAGTTTGCCCAGACCAGGGATCGAACCAGGGACCTTTAGATCTTCAGTCTAACGCTCTCCCAACTGAGCTATCTAGGCTTCCTTAATCAAAGTATGACTATTCACCCATAATCTTGATGGACAATAGTTAAATGATCGTTAGAATAAAAGTTTGCCCAGACCAGGGATCGAACAAAGGACCTTTAGATCTTCAGTCTAACGCTCTCCCAACTGAGCTATCTAGGCTTCCTTAATCAAGGAATGATTATTCAACCATAATCTTGGTGGACAATAGTTAAATGATCATTAGAATAAAAGTTTGCCCAGACCAGGGATCGAACCAGTGACCTTTAGATCTTCAGTCTAACGCTCTCCCAACTGAGCTATCTAGGCTTCCTTAATTGGTGTATGATTATTCAACCATAATCTTGATGGACAATAGTTAAATGATCGTTAGAATAAAAGTTTGCCCACACCAGGGATCGAACCAGGGACCTTTAGATCTTCAGTCTAACGCTCTCCCAACTGAGCTATCTAGGATTCCTTAATCGGTGTATGATTATTCAACCATAATCTTGATGGACAATAGTTAAATGATCATTAGAATAAAAGTTTGCCCAGACCAGGGATCGAACCAGGGACCTTTAGATCTTCAGTCTAACGCTCTCCCAACTGAGCTATCTAGGATTCCTTAATCAGTGTATGATTATTCAACCATAATCTTGATGGACAATAGTTAAATGATCGTTAGAATAAAAGTTTGCCCAGACCAGGGATCGAACCAGGGACCTTTAGATCTTCAGTCTAACGCTCTCCCAACTGAGCTATCTAGGCTTTCTTAATCAGTGTATGATTATTCAACCATAATCTTGATGGACAATAGTTAAATGATCATTAGAATAAAAGTTTGCCCAGACCAGGGATCGAACCAGGGACCTTTAGATCTTCAGTCTAACGCTCTCCCAACTGAGCTATCTATGCTTCCTTAATCAGTGTATGATTATTCAACCATAATCTTGATGGACAATAGTTAAATGATCATTAGAATAAAAGTTTGCCCAGACCAGGGATCGAACCAGGGACCTTTAGATCTTCAGTCTAACGCTCTCCCAACTGAGCTATCTAGGCTTCCTTAATCAGTGTATGATTATTCAACCATAATCTTGATGGACAATAGTTAAATGATCATTAGAATAAAAGTTTGCCCAGACCAGGGATCGAACCAGGGACCTTTAGATCTTCAGTCTAACGCTCTCCCAACTGAGCTATCTAGGCTTCCTTAATTGGTGTATGATTATTCAACCATAATCTTGATGGACAATAGTTAAATGATCATTAGAATAAAAGTTTGCCCAGACCAGGGATCGAACCAGGGACCTTTAGATCTTCAGTCTAACGCTCTCCCAACTGAGCTATCTAGGCTTCCTTAATCAGTGTATGATTATTCAACCATAATCTTGATGGACAATAGTTAAATGATCATTAGAATAAAAGTTTGCCCAGACCAGGGATCGAACCAGGGACCTTTAGATCTTCAGTCTAACGCTCTCCCAACTGAGCTATCTAGGCTTCCTTAATTGGTGTATGATTATTCAACCATAATCTTGATGGACAATAGTTAAATGATCATTAGAATAAAAGTTTGCCCAGACCAGGGATCGAACCAGGGACCTTTAGATCTTCAGCCTAACGCTCTCCCAACTGAGCTATCTAGGCTTCCTTAATCAAGGAATGATTATTCAACCATAATCTTGATGGACAATAGTTAAATGATCATTAGAATAAAAGTTTGCCCCAGACCAGGGACCAAACCAGGGACCTTTAAATCTTCAGTCTAACGCTCTCCCAACTGAGCTATCTAGGCTTCCTTAATCAAAGTATGACTATTCACCCATAATCTTGATGGACAATAGTTAAATGATCGTTAGAATAAAAGTTTGCCCAGACCAGGGATCGAACCAGGGACCTTTAGATCTTCAGTCTAACGCTCTCCCAACTGAGCTATCTAGGCTTCCTTAATCAAAGTATGACTATTCACCCATAATCTTGATGGACAATAGTTAAATGATCGTTAGAATAAAAGTTTGCCCAGACCAGGGATCGAACCAGGGACCTTTAGATCTTCAGTCTAACGCTCTCCCAACTGAGCTATCTAGGCTTCCTTAATCAAAGTATGACTATTCACCCATAATCTTGATGGACAATAGTTAAATGATCGTTAGAATAAAAGTTTGCCCAGACCAGGGATCGAACCAGGGACCTTTAGATCTTCAGTCTAACGCTCTCCCAACTGAGCTATCTAGGCTTCCTTAATCAAAGTATGACTATTCACCCATAATCTTGATGGACAATAGTTAAATGATCGTTAGAATAAAAGTTTGCCCAGACCAGGGATCGAACAAAGGACCTTTAGATCTTCAGTCTAACGCTCTCCCAACTGAGCTGTCTAGGCTTCCTTAATCAAGGTATGATTATTCAACCATAATCTTGGTGGACAATAGTTAAATGATCGTTAGAATAAAAGTTTGCCCAGACCAGGGATCGAACAAAGGACCTTTAGATCTTCAGTCTAACGCTCTCCCAACTGAGCTGTCTAGGCTTCCTTAATCAAGGAATGATTATTCAACCATAATCTTGGTGGACAATAGTTAAATGATCATTAGAATAAAAGTTTGCCCAGACCAGGGATCGAACCAGGGACCTTTAGATCTTCAGTCTAACGCTCTCCCAACTGAGCTATCTAGGCTTCCTTAATCAGTGTATGATTATTCAACCATAATCTTGTTGAACAATAGTTAAATGATCATTAGAATAAAAGTTTGCCCAGACCAGGGATCGAACCAGGGACCTTTAGATCTTCAGTCTAACGCTCTCCCAACTGAGCTATCTAGGCTTCCTTAATCAAAGTATGACTATTCACCCATAATCTTGATGGACAATAGTTAAATGATCGTTAGAATAAAAGTTTGCCCAGACCAGGGATCGAAACAGGGACCTTTAGATCTTCAGTCTAACGCTCTCCCAACTGAGCTATCTAGGCTTCCTTAATCAAAGTATGACTATTCACCCATAATCTTGATGGACAATAGTTTAATGATCATTAAAATAAAAGTCTGCCCAGACCAGGGATCGAACCAGGGACCTTTAGATCTTCAGTCTAACGCTCTCCCAACTGAGCTATCTAGGCTTCCTTAATCAAAGTATGACTATTCACCCATAATCTTGATGGACAATAGTTTAATGATCATTAAAATAAAAGTTTGCCCAGACCAGGGATCGAACCAGGGACCTTTAGATCTTCAGTCTAACGCTCTCCCAACTGAGCTATCTAGGCTCCCTTAATCAAAGTATGACTATTTACCCATAATCTTGATGGACAATAGTTTAATGATCATTAAAATAAAAGTTTGCCCAGACCAGGGATCGAACCAGGGACCTTTAGATCTTCAGTCTAACGCTCTCCCAACTGAGCTATCTAGGCTTCCTTAATCAAAGTATGACTATTCACCCATAATCTTGATGGACAATAGTTTAATGATCATTAAAATAAAAGCTTGCCCAGACCAGGGATCGAACCAGGGACCTTTAGATCTTCAGTCTAACGCTCTCCCAACTGAGTTATCTAGGCTTCTTTAATCGAGGTATGATTATTCACTCATAACCTTCTTAATGGACAATAGTTTAATGATCATTAAAATAAAAGTCTGCCCAGACCAGGGATCGAACCAGTGACCTTTAGATCTTCAGTCTAACGCTCTCCCAACTGAGCTATCTAGGCTTCCTTAATCAAAGTATGACTATTCACCCATAATCTTGATGGACAATAGTTTAATGATCATTAAAATAAAAGTTTGCCCAGACCAGGGATCGAACCAGGGACCTTTAGATCTTCAGTCTAACGCTCTCCCAACTGAGCTATCTAGGCTTCCTTAATCAAAGTATGACTATTCACCCATAATCTTGATGGACAATAGTTTAATGATCATTAAAATAAAAGTTTGCCCAGACGAGGGATCAAACCAGGGACCTTTAGATCTTCAGTCTAACGCTCTCCCCAACTGAGCTATCTAGGCTTCCTTAATCAAAGTATGACTATTCACCCATAATCTTGATGGACAATAGTTTAATGGTCATTAGAATAAAAGTTTGCCCAGACCAGGGATCGAACCAGGGACCTTTAGATCTTCAGTCTAACGCTCTCCCAACTGAGCTATCTAGGCTTCCTTAATCAAAGTATGACTATTCACCCATAATCTTGATGGACAATAGTTTAATGATCATTAAAATAAAAGTTTGCCCAGACGAGGGATCAAACCAGGGACCTTTAGATCTTCAGTCTAACGCTCTCCCAACTGAGCTATCTAGGCTTCCTTAATCAAAGTATGACTATTCACCCATAATCTTGATGGGCAATAGTTTAATGATCATTAAAATAAAAGTCTGCCCAGACCAGGGATCGAACCAGGGACCTTTAGATCTTCAGTCTAACACTCTCCCAACTGAGCTATCTAGGATTCCTTAATTAAGGTATGACTATTCACCCATAATTTTGATGGGCAATAGTTTAATGATCATTATAATAAAAGTCTGCCCAGACCAGGGATCGAACCAGGGACCTTTAGATCTTCAGTCTAACACTCTCCCAACTGAGCTATCTAGGATTCCTTAATTAAGGTATGACTATTCACCCATAATTTTGATGGGCAATAGTTTAATGGTCATTATAATAAAAGTCTGCCCAGACCAGGGATCAAACCAGGGACCTTTAGATTTTCAGTCTAACGCTCTCCCAACTGAGCTATCTAGGCTTCCTTAATCAAGGTATGACTATTTACCCATAACCTTGATGGACAATATTTTAATGGTCATTATAATGAAAGTTTGCCCAGACCAGGGATTGAACCAGGGACCTTTAGATCTTCAGTCTAACGCTCTCCCAACTGAGCTATCTAGGCTTCCTTAATCAAGGTATGACTATTCACCCCTAATCTTGATGGACAATAGTTTAATGGTCATTAGAATAAAAGTTTGCCCAGACCAGGGATTGAACCAGGGACCTTTAGATTTTCAGTCTAACGCTCTCCCAACTGAGCTATCTAGGCTTCCTTAATCAAGGTATGACTATTCACCCATAATCTTGATGGACGATAGTTTAATGGTCATTAGAATAAAAGTTTGCCCAGACCAGGGATCGAACCAGGGACCTTTAGATCTTCAGTCTAACGCTCTCCCAACTGAGCTATCTAGGCTTCCTTAATCAAAGTATGACTATTCACCCATAATTTTGATGGACAATAGTTTAATGATCATTAAAATAAAAGTCTGCCCAGACCAGGGATCGAACCAGGGACCTTTAGATCTTCAGTCTAACGCTCTCCCAACTGAGCTATCTAGGCTTCCTTAATCGAGGTATGACTATTCACCCATAATCTTGATGGACAATAGTTCAATGATCATTAAAATAAAGTTTGCCCAGACCAGGGATCGAACCAGGGACCTTTAGATCTTCAGTCTAACACTCTCCCAACTGAGCTATCTAGGCTTCCTTAATCAAGGTATGACTATTCACCCATAATCTTGATGGACAATAGTTTAATGATCATTAAAATAAAGTTTGCCCAGACCAGGGATCGAACCAGGGACCTTTAGATCTTCAGTCTAACGCTCTCCCAACTGAGCTATCTAGGCTTCCTTAATCAAGGTATGACTATTCACCCATAACCTTGATGGACAATAGTTTAATGGTCATTTTAATAAAAGTTTGCCCAGACCAGGGATCTTTAGATCTTCAGTCTAATGCTCTCCCAACTGAGCTATCTAGGCTTCCTTAATCAAGGAATGACTATTCACCCATAATTTTGATGGACAATAGTTTAATAGTCATTAAAATAAAAGTCTGCCCAGACCAGGGATCGAACCAGGGACCTTTAAGGGTACCTGACACTTGCACGCATTCGTGGCACGCACTGGCACGCATTGATGCACGAACTCGCGTGAACGAGCCGTGAAAATGTCGTGAACAGTGCGGGAACTCGCGTGCCAGAGCGTACCAATGCGTGCCCAGACCTTTGAAATGTTTAAAGTTTGTGGCACGCATTGGCACGCACTAAATGGCCGTGAAATAGTCGTGAACGATGCGCCAACTGGAGTGAACTGGAGTTAACTGTGCGGGAACTGGCGTGAACTGAAGTGAACGATGCGGGAAGTGGCGTGAACTTTATAATGAAGAGAAACAAAAAGGAAACGAAAAAATAAATGAAAAGGAAAGATAAATAAACCTAATAAATTTTTATATTTGCTGTTTTAATGTGAAAAAAAAATGATATCTTATTTCAAACTATTTCTATAACTTTATAATGAAGAGAAACAAAAAGGAAACGAAAAAATTAATGAAAAGGAAAGAAAAATAAACCTAATAAATTTTTATATTTGCTGTTTTAATGTGAAAAAAAAATTACATCTTATTTCAAACTATTTCTATAACTTTATAATGAAGAGAAACAAAAAGGAAACGAAAAAATTAATGAAAAGGAAAGAAAAATAAACCTATTAAATTTTTATATTTGCTGTTTGAATGTAAAAATAAAATGATGTCTTATTTCAAACTATTTCTATAACTTTATAATGAAGAAAAACAAAAAGGAAACGAAAAAATTAATGAAAAGGAAAGAAAAATATAAACCTAATAATTGTTTATATTTGCTGTTGAATGTAAAAATAAAATGATTTCTTATTTCATGCACACACTTATTTTCCTCTATTACCAATCAAGACCCAAAACTTTTGTTTTAAATAAAAATGAACTGAAAAATAAACCCAAGAAATTTTTAAGTTTGCTGTTTGAATGTAAAAATAAAATGATGTTTTATTTCATCAACATACTTATTCTTCTTTATTACCTTAAAATGAAGAGCAAAACAAATTTTTTCTGTTTGCTGTTTTAATGTAAAAATAAAATGATTTCTTATTTCAACACACTTTTTTCTCTATTACCTTAAACTCAACAGCCTAAAAACTTTTCATGTTTGCTGCTTTTAATGTTAAAATAAAATGCTTTCTTAATACTTGTACATATTTTATGTCTGCTATTTATATGTAAATCAAATGCTTTCTTATTGAAACAAAAATAAAGGGCAACAAAAAATACAAACGAAAAAGATACGTTTCTTCTCCTCAATGCAATGGTGTCTCTGACAGAAAGCATTGTTGTCTCTTCCGAAGCCAATCCAAGAATGTCCTCGCGTTGGAGAAGACCCGTTTTTATATGGAGTGGCCAATTCGTGAACTGGCGTGAACTGGCGTGAACGATGCGGAATGATGAACGAACTTGCGTGAACGTGTCGTTAACTTCTCGTGAACTACGCGTGCCAATTCGTGCCATCGCGTGAACGTCGTGTGAACAATGCGCGAACTGGAGTGAACTGGTCGTGAACAGTGCGGGAAAAACACCAGTGCGTGGCAAAAATGCGCGAAAGTGTCGGGTAGGCTTTAGATCTTCAGTCTAACGCTCTCCCAACTGAGCTATCTAGGCTTCCTTAATCAAGGTATGACTATTTACCCATAATCTTGATGGACAATAGTTTAATGATCATCAAAATAAAAGTCTGCCCAGACCAGAGATCGAACCAGGGACCTTTAGATCTTCAGTCTAACGCTCTCCCAACTGAGCTATCTAGGCTTCCTTAATCAAGGTATGACTATTCACCCATAATCTTGATGGACAATAGTTTAATGATCATTAAAATAAAAGTTTGCCCAAACCAGGGATCAAACCAGGAACCTTTAGATCTTCAGTCTAACGCTCTCCCAACTGAGCTATCTAGGCTTCCTTAATCGAGGTATGACTATTCCCCCATAATCTTGATGGACAATAGTTTAATGGTCATTATAATAAAAGTTTGCCCAGACCAGGGATTGAATCAGGGACCTTTAGATCTTCAGTCTAACGCTCTCCCAACTGAGCTATCTAGGCTTCCTTAATCAAGGTATGACTATTCACCCATAATCTTGATGGACAATAGTTTAATGGTCATTATAATAAAAGTTTGCCCAGACCAGGGATTGAATCAGGGACCTTTAGATCTTCAGTCTAACGCTCTCCCAACTGAGCTATCTAGGCTTCCTTAATCTAGGTATGACTATTCCCCCATAATCTTGATGGACAATATTTTAATGGTCATTATAATAAAAGTTTGCCCAGACTAGGGATCGAACCAGGGACCTTTAGATCTTCAGTCTAATGCTCTCCCAACTGAGCTATCTAGGCTTCTTTAATCAAGGTATGACTATTCACCCATAATCTTGATGGACAATAGTTTAATGATCATTAAAATAAAAGTTTGCCCAGACCAGGGATCGAACCAGGGACCTTTAGATCTTCAGTCTAACGCTCTCCCAACTGAGCTATCTAGGCTTCCTTAATCAAGGTATGACTATTCACCCATAATCTTGATGGACGATAGTTTAATGGTCATTATAATAAAAGTTTTCCCAGACTAGGGATCGAACCAGTGACCTTTAGATCTTCAGTCTAGCGCTCTCCCAACTGAGCTATCTAGGCTTCCTTAATCAAGGTATGACTATTCACCCATAATCTTGATGGACGATAGTTTAATGGTCATTATAATAAAACTTTGCCCAGACCAGGGATTGAACCAGGGACCTTTAGATCTTCAGTCTAACGCTCTCCCAACTGAGCTATCTAGGCTTCCTTAATCAAGGTATGACTATTCACCCATAATCTTGATGGACAATAGTTTAATGATCATTAAAGTAAAAGTCTGCCCAGACCAGGGATCGAACCAGGGACCTTTAGATCTTCGGTCTAACGCTCTCCCAACTGAGCTATCTAGGCTTCCTTAATCAAGGTATGACTATTCACCCATAATCTTGATGGACAATAGTTTAATGATCATTAAAGTAAAAGTCTGCCCAGACCAGGGATCGAACCAGGGACCTTTAGATCTTCAGTCTAACGCTCTCCCAACTGAGCTATCTAGGCTTCATTGATCAAGGTATGATTATTCACCCATAATCTTGATGGACAATAGTTAAATGGTCATTAAAATAACAGTTTGCCCAGACCAGGGATCGAATTAGGGACCTTTAGATCTTCAGTCTAACGCTCTCCCAACTGAGCTATCTCGGCTTCAATATTGGAGTCATAATTATATATCCATAATCTTCATGGTCATTGAAAAATTTGTCCAGGCCAGAAATCACGGACCTTTACTGTAGATCTTCAGTCTAATGCTCTCACATGGAATTTCTGAAACTGTCGTTTCCCTTATTCACGTATTTATGAAATAATACTGCATTAATTTTGTAGAATCCCTGAACGTAGATCAATTGTTATTGTCATTATAGCACTATAATTCAAAGCAGTTACCACATTACACACTCTTTTAGTACACATTATGAAACAGTCACCGCAATGGGATAGCCTGTTAAACAGTAACACGACTAATTCTTCTTTTGACAAGTGTGACTGCCATGAGACTTGGTATTTCAAGATCTTTCCACTTTATAAAACTTTCACCTCTTTGTAGCACAGTGCTCCTTGCCTTTGTTGCAGTCACAGCGGAATAGCCGTTGCCCGGCAGAACTTATAGACTTGGGAGCCTGACCGAAGTGAGATGGTACTTTGTGTGTTACCATCAGTGCCATTTAAGAGTACATGAGGATGAAGGTCAAACTAACTCCTGGAATATCTAATGCTCAGAATCCCAGATTTCACATCAATTCTGTACGAGTCCCGTTCATCTCAATCACCAAAAACTTCATGGATGTGTCTTGAGTCTACCCATAGTAACCACGGGAATGGAAACATCACCCACCTTTCAGTCGATGAAGGATTACTTGATCAACTTTCTGCCTGGGTTAATTGAGACTAGCCTGCTCCTTTAAGCTGACTGGTGATGCCTTGAAGACACTTTTTAAGGGTGGGTCGGTCGATACAAATTTCCCAGAGCTTACGCTCCTGATGCGAGCTCTTAGACTCACGGTCATAGTCCCCAAGAGTTCTTATGCAATCTCTCAACACAAAGAGCGTGATTACTGATGTCAACCATTTCTCTTTTAGTCAATTTTCTTATGAAATCAAATCAGTTTGTTCATTTCAATGGGTGCAATACTGGAGGAGGATGCAGTAGTCGTTGATAGAACATTCAATCTTGTGCAAAGCCGACTGGTCTCAGGAATGGTAGTGGCTAGGTGGCTGCATTGGCTGCAAGTGGTGGATGTGGGTTGGTGGGAAGTGAAAAAATAACTTTGGTGGGAGGAGATATAGGTGCTAGCTCGTTGATGGTAGGACGTAGTGGTGGTTTGATTGCCGGGACTGGTGGAAGGTTGGTAGCAGGTGAAAATGGCTTTTTGGAGGCAGGAGGTGGTGTTGGTGGCTCGTTGATGATAGGATGTGATAGTGGTTCATCTGTGACAGGAGGTAGTTGAATGATGTCATCAGAAACTGGCTCGGTGGTTGCTGATGAAGAGCCAGAAGGTTATCATCAGACAGAAGTATTTAGAGAATTTCAGATGGGAGGCTAGAAGATATCCAGCCACATTTATGATCCTCACCAAACATGGCTTTATAAGGGGTTTGACTGATACCAGCACTATGACTACAGTTCTGCTGGTGAAAGTATTTGATTCCAATTGTCCAGACCTGGCTGTTGTTGACACTCACCCAAGACACTATGGTTTTCACAAAACAACCATTATATAATTGTTCCACCAATAAAATCAATGTTCACTTAGAATTTTCTTAAACTTAAAAGTACTATTAAAATTATCAGCTTTATCTCCCCTGTATAAGTGCCTGACTACATGTATCAATATATATTTCTTTCCTGTTACGCTGAGTGGCCTACGTATGTCTGCTCAGGCTCTCCCCGTCCCTCGGGTATGGGCAGAGGGAGTAGTCATAGCCTGGTGAGAGGGGGTACCCCGTGTAGTTAGGAAAGGGGGAGGGAGTGGGAAGGGTTGAATCTGTGTGTCCATCTTCTAACTATTTAGCCGTCATTATTGACGGGTTGGGTTGCATACATTAGTATGAGTATATATACTGTAAATATATATTTATATATATATATATATATACATATATATATATATATATATATATATATATATATATATATATATATATATATATATATATATATATATATATATGCAGAAGAACCACAGGGAAAATGAAAATATGAAATATAAGATTAAGTCCAGACTAGTCCTCTGAAGAAGTATCACGAAACTAGTCAGGACTTAATCTTATATTTCATATTTTCATTTTCCCTGTGGTTCTTCTGCCTCTGAGCATCACGTTTCCCTGTGATTTTTACGCATATATATATATATATATATATATATATATATATATATATATATATATATGTATATGTATATATATATATATATATATATATATATATATATATATATATATATATATATATATATATATAGCAGGAGCTTTTACTCTGACAGTGATGAAACCTACATTTTCCAGAATGACTTAAAGTTATAAGATATAAGTATTTTCTAACCTAAAAGGTTTACCTAAACCCCATTCCAGCACAGGATTCTTCAGTCACTACACAACTGGAAACACGGGTTAACTCAAACCAAGTGCGAATAATGGAAACAACACGCCTGATTTTACATAAACAATTGTGTGCGTATGTTACACGCGAGAGAGAGAGAGAGAGAGAGAGAGAGAGAGAGAGAGAGAGAGAGAGAGAGAGAGAGAGAGAGAGAGAGAAGTAATGG
>NC_090745.1:123915389-123922889 GCF_036898095.1 Palaemon carinicauda | reverse complement strand
TAAAAGAATACTGCCAGATGCTATTCTCGGAGTTTGCAATTTCCATTCAGAATGATACAAACAAACGCACACACGTCAAACGCCACTGTTCATTTCAGAAAATCTTGAGGGATGAAATTGCTACACCAGGCACCTTTTCCTTCAACTATAGTTTATGCTGATGTTAATTCAAGATTGGGTTGAATGGTGAGAGACAATTCAAAGGTCCACGGACCTATAAAACATGATTAGTTTGCACCAAAATATGTGTATAAATTTCATAATCACATCTTACATATCAAACCACTTAATACTTTAAACTTAGGATTCAGTGTTTTCGAATGTATGAGTACAGAGCTTAACTTTGATGATGATGTAAATCATGCAATTCTTGTTCACAATTTATATACACGAATGATAATACGGCCCCAGAGACTAACCACGAATTACGTCTCGTGAGAGAGAGAGAGAGAGAGAGAGAGAGAGAGAGAGAGAGAGAGAGAGAGAGAGAGAGAGAGAGAGAGTGCTATAAGCATTTTGGATGTCTCAAAGACTTTCTATTCCAACCGCGGAGACTTTCATTTGCTCTTTGGTAGAGCGATTTACTTTAAGCATTTACAGAGTTCTTATGATCTTGTCTAACATATTCTTGAATCGTTTACAGAGAGAGAGAGAGAGAGAGAGAGAGAGAGAGAGAGAGAGAGAGAGAGAGAGAAATTTCTTAATTAATTTCTGGCTTTTTTATCTAAACCACACTGGAGGCTCAAACCCTAATACTCTTATAAAACTTCTAAAGAAGCAATATCCGATTACATGAATGAATTTCCAATACCATAAGATGTAAAGTGTTTAAAATTATGGACATTATTTTTATTTTTTTGGGGGGATGGTACTTAAAGATATCTTATAATTTGTGGTACTCAACATTATAGTTTTAAGCACCCCATGATCCTCAAAATAATTTTCATATTATATAGTGCTCTAATAATTATAATATCTTATACAAGCTCATCATAAAAAAAAGTATTATTAATCACAATTGCATTTACTCAAGCTAAGTCTCCGTAAACAATACTACCGTACATTTGGTAAATACGTCCTTGACTGGTGATCGCCAGACTGGGGTTCGCGTGCCGTCTCCTTTGATCGCTGCAACCTCACCATCCTTGTGAGGTGAAGATTAGGGGGAGCCTATAGGTCTATCTGCTGAATCATCAGCAGCCATTGCCTGTTCCTCCTTGGTCCTAGCTTGGGTGGAGAAAGGGCTTGCGCGCGGGTCAAATGTACCGTATATATGGTCAGTCTCAAGGGCATTGTCCTGCTTGATAGGGCCATGTCACTGCCCCTTGCCTCTGCCATTCATGAGCGGCCTTTAAACCTTCAAATACCTCAGGGAAAGAAGGAACAATAGAACGTCAATTTCCTCACAATTTGAAGACTAGAAAAGGCAGTTTATGGGTCACTCATGAATGGCAGAGGCAAAGGACAAGACAATGCCTTAGAGACAAAAAAATGTCCTAGAGACTAACCATATATATACATATGATCAGCACCCAAGTCCCCTGTCCAAGCTAGGACAGAGGAAGGACAGGCAGTGGCTATTGACACTTTACCAAACTAGGACCAGGGAGGGCCGGGCAATAGGTACTGATTCTCCATCAAACTAGGACCAGGGAGGGCCAGGCAATGGGTACTGACTCTCCGTCAAGATAGGACCAAGGAGGGCCAGGAATTGTCTACTGACTCTCCATCAAGCTAGGACCCGGGAGGGCCAGGCAATGGGTACCGACTCTCCGTCAAGATAGGACCAAGGAGGGCCAGGCATTGTCTACTGACTCTCCATCAAGCTAGGACCCGGGAGGGCCAGGCAATGGGTACCGACTCTCCGTCAAGATAGGACCAAGGAGGGCCAGGCATTGTCTACTGACTCTCCATCAAGCTAGGACCCGGGAGGGCCAGGCAATGGGTACCGACTCTCCGTCAAGATAGGACCAAGGAGGGCCAGGCATTGTCTACTGACTCTCCATCAAGCTAGGACCAGGGAGGGCCAGGCAATGGGTACCGACTCTCCGTCAAGATAGGACCAAGGAGGGCCAGGAATTGTCTACTGACTCTCCATCAAGCTAGGACCCGGGAGGGCCAGGCAATGGGTACCGACTCTCCGTCAAGATAGGACCAAGGAGGGCCAGGAATTGTCTACTGACTCTCATCAAGCTAGGACCCGGGAGGGCCAGGCAATGGGTACCGACTCTCCGTCAAGATAGGACCAAGGAGGGCCAGGCATTGTCTACTGACTCTCATCAAGCTAGGACCAGGGAGGGCCAGGCAATGGGTACCGACTCTCCGTCAAGATAGGACCAAGGAGGGCCAGGCATTGTCTACTGACTCTCATCAAGCTAGGACCAGGGAGGGCCAGGCAATGGGTACCGACTCTCCGTCAAGATAGGACCAGGAATTGTCTACTGACTCTCATCAAGCTAGGATCAGGGAGGGCCAGGCAATGGGTACCGACTCTCCGTCAAGATAGGACCAGGAATTGTCTACTGACTCTCATCAAGCTAGGATCAGGGAGGGCCAGGCAATGGGTACCGACTCTCCGTCAAGATAGGACCAGGAATTGTCTACTGACTCTCATCAAGCTAGGATCAGGGAGGGCCAGGCAATGGGTACCGACTCTCCGTCAAGATAGGACCAGGAATTGTCTACTGACTCTCATCAAGCTAGGATCAGGGAGGGCCAGGCAATGGGTACCGACTCTCCGTCAAGATAGGACCAAGGAGGGCCAGGCATTGTCTACTGACTCTCCATCAAGCTAGGACCAGGGAGGGCCAGGCAATGGGTACCGACTCTCCGTCAAGATAGGACCAAGGAGGGCCAGGCATTGTCTACTGACTCTCATCAAGCTAGGACCAGGGAGGGCCAGGCAATGGGTACCGACTCTCCGTCAAGATAGGACCAGGAATTGTCTACTGACTCTCATCAAGCTAGGATCAGGGAGGGCCAGGCAATGGGTACCGACTCTCCGTCAAGATAGGACCAGGAATTGTCTACTGACTCTCATCAAGCTAGGATCAGGGAGGGCCAGGCAATGGGTACCGACTCTCCGTCAAGATAGGACCAGGAATTGTCTACTGACTCTCATCAAGCTAGGATCAGGGAGGGCCAGGCAATGGGTACCGACTCTCCGTCAAGATAGGACCAAGGAGGGCCAGGCATTGTCTACTGACTCTCCATCAAGCTAGGATCAGGGAGGGCCAGGCAATGGGTACCGACTCTCCGTCAAGATAGGACCAGGAATTGTCTACTGACTCTCATCAAGCTAGGATCAGGGAGGGCCAGGCAATGGGTACCGACTCTCCGTCAAGATAGGACCAGGAATTGTCTACTGACTCTCATCAAGCTAGGATCAGGGAGGGCCAGGCAATGGGTACCGACTCTCCGTCAAGATAGGACCAAGGAGGGCCAGGCATTGTCTACTGACTCTCCATCAAGCTAGGACCAGGGAGGGCCAGGCAATGGGTACCGACTCTCCGTCAAGATAGGACCAAGGAGGGCCAGGCATTGTCTACTGACTCTCATCAAGCTAGGACCAGGGAGGGCCAGGCAATGGGTACCGACTCTCCGTCAAGATAGGACCAAGGAGGGCCAGGCATTGTCTACTGACTCTCCATCAAGCTAGGGCCAGGGAGGGCCAGGCAATGGGTACCGACTCTCCGTCAAGATAGGACCAGGAATTGTCTACTGACTCTCATCAAGCTAGGATCAGGGAGGGCCAGGCAATGGGTACCGACTCTCCGTCAAGATAGGACCAGGAATTGTCTACTGACTCTCATCAAGCTAGGACCAGGGAGGGCCAGGCAATGGGTACCGACTCTCCGTCAAGATAGGACCAGGAATTGTCTACTGACTCTCATCAAGCTAGGACCAGGGAGGGCCAGGCAATGGGTACCGACTCTCCGTCAAGATAGGACCAGGAATTGTCTACTGACTCTCATCAAGCTAGGATCAGGGAGGGCCAGGCAATGGGTACCGACTCTCCGTCAAGATAGGACCAAGGAGGGCCAGGCATTGTCTACTGACTCTCCATCAAGCTAGGACCAGGGAGGGCCAGGCAATGGGTACCGACTCTCCGTCAAGATAGGACCAAGGAGGGCCAGGCATTGTCTACTGACTCTCCATCAAGCTAGGACCAGGGAGGGCCAGGCAATGGGTACCGACTCTCCGTCAAGATAGGACCAAGGAGGGCCAGGCATTGTCTACTGACTCTCCATCAAGCTAGGACCAGGGAGGGCCAGGCAATGGGTACCGACTCTCCGTCAAGATAGGACCAGGAATTGTCTACTGACTCTCCATCAAGCTAGGACCAGGGAGGGCCAGGCAATGGGTACCGACTCTCCGTCAAGATAGGACCAAGGAGGGCCAGGCATTGTCTACTGACTCTCCATCAAGCTAGGACCAGGGAGGGCCAGGCAATGGGTACCGACTCTCCGTCAAGATAGGACCAAGGAGGGCCAGGCATTGTCTACTGACTCTCCATCAAGCTAGGATCAGGGAGGGCCAGGCAATGGGTACCGACTCTCCGTCAAGATAGGACCAGGAATTGTCTACTGACTCTCATCAAGCTAGGACCAGGGAGGGCCAGGCAATGGGTACCGACTCTCCGTCAAGATAGGACCAAGGAGGGCCAGGCATTGTCTACTGACTCTCCATCAAGCTAGGACCAGGGAGGGCCAGGCAATGGGTACCGACTCTCCGTCAAGATAGGACCAGGAATTGTCTACTGACTCTCCATCAAGCTAGGACCAGGGAGGGCCAGGCAATGGGTACCGACTCTCCGTCAAGATAGGACCAGGAATTGTCTACTGACTCTCCATCAAGCTAGGACCAGGGAGGGCCAGGCAATGGGTACCGACTCTCCGTCAAGATAGGACCAGGAATTGTCTACTGACTCTCCATCAAGCTAGGACCAGGGAGGGCCAGGCAATGGGTACCGACTCTCCGTCAAGATAGGACCAGGAATTGTCTACTGACTCTCATCAAGCTAGGATCAGGGAGGGCCAGGCAATGGGTACCGACTCTCCGTCAAGATAGGACCAAGGAGGGCCAGGAATTGTCTACTGACTCTCATCAAGCTAGGACCAGGGAGGGCCAGGCAATGGGTACCGACTCTCCGTCAAGATAGGACCAGGAATTGTCTACTGACTCTCATCAAGCTAGGACCAGGGAGGGCCAGGCAATGGGTACCGACTCTCCGTCAAGATAGGACCAAGGAGGGCCAGGCATTGTCTACTGACTCTCCGTCAAGCTAGGACCCGGGAGGGCCAGGCAATGGGTACCGACTCTCCGTCAAGATAGGGCCAGGAATTGTCTACTGACTCTCCATCAAGCTAGGACCCGGGAGGGCCAGGCAATGGGTACCGACTCTCCGTCAAGATAGGGCCAGGAATTGTCTACTGACTCTCCATCAAGCTAGGACCCGGGAGGGCCAGGCAATGGGTACCGACTCTCCGTCAAGATAGGGCCAGGAATTGTCTACTGACTCTCCATCAAGCTAGGACCCGGGAGGGCCAGGCAATGGGTACCGACTCTCCGTCAAGATAGGGCCAGGAATTGTCTACTGACTCTCCATCAAGCTAGGACCCGGGAGGGCCAGGCAATGGGTACCGACTCTCCGTCAAGATAGGGCCAGGAATTGTCTACTGACTCTCCATCAAGCTAGGACCCGGGAGGGCCAGGCAATGGGTACCGACTCTCCGTCAAGATAGGACCAGGAATTGTCTACTGACTCTCCATCAAGCTAGGACCCGGGAGGGCCAGGCAATGGGTACCGACTCTCCGTCAAGATAGGACCAGGAATTGTCTACTGACTCTCCATCAAGCTAGGACCCGGGAGGGCCAGGCAATGGGTACCGACTCTCCGTCAAGATAGGACCAAGGAGGGCCAGGCAATGAGGGCCAGGGAGGGCCAGGCAATGGGTACCGACTCTCCGTCAAGATAGGACCAGGGAGGGCCAGGCAATGGTTACTGACTCTCCATCAAACTAGGACCAGGGAGGGCCAGGCAATGGTTACCGACTCTCCATCAAACTAGGACCAGGGAGGGCCAGGCAATGGCTACTGACTCTCCATCAAACTAGGACCAGGGAGGGCCAGGCAATGGCTAATAACTCTCCATCCAGATAGAGTCAGGGAGGGCCAGGCAATGACTACAGACTCTCCACCAAGCTAGAACTAGGGAGGGCCAGGCAATGGCTACTGACTCTCCAACAAATTAGGACCAAGGAGGGCCAGGCAATGTCTGCAAATGACTCAGCAGGTAGACAAACAGACTCCCATAACCTCCCACCCTCAGTTCGCAAAGATAGTGAGGTTGCAGACACTACTTGAAACTTATCGAGCTAGAGTGAGCCTCGAATTCCCATCCAGCGGAATGTCAGGCAGGGTTATTTCCAAAGAGTAAAGGGGGAGAGAGTTAAATGATGCCTTAAAGAGGCGGCCATGACTAAATGTTGATTCTTCAAGGAAATTAGCCGTGGGTAATTCCCGTTAAACGAGAGGTGAGGGTCTCGGTGCCTAAAATGGAATATAATCAAGGAGTACAGGACTAATCATAAACAACTTCCTTTTAAGAAATATCCCATAAATAATTATGGAATCTTAAAAAAAAAAAAAAAGTAATTATATCCATATTAATCAAATTCGCAATCAAATAAAATATAAAAACCTGTCAGGTTAAAATGATTATAAGGAAATAAAGAGACCAGATAGAAAAAGAACTATATAAGACCTGTCTTTATGGGTAGTTATGCGTATATATATATATATATATATATATATATATATATATATATATATATATATATATATATATATATAATGGGTAGTCATATATATATATATATATATATATATATATATATATATACATATATATATATATATATATATATACATATATATATATATATATATATATATATATATATACATATATATATATATATATATTATATACAAACGACTTGATACTTCACTAGATTAAGAACAACAATGACCCCTAACTTTTCGATTTCCTGACACATTAGCAAAATAAAATCATCATCTCCTACTTGACGCTTCATAGTACTCAGCCATGTAAGCCTGGGTCTTCCAACTCAGAATAAATTATGAAAGCCCAAATCGCTGGGTAAGACTCCCTCGAACGGTTGGTAGGTTAGTAAGAAGTTTAATTCTTAACCATTCCTTATAATTATAGTTTATTGTTTATAAGTGTTTACAAGTTTAAGAAAAACACTTAAATGAAAACGGACAGATCATATACTCCAACACCAAAAAACAACAACAACAAATGAAGAGGTTTCTAGTCCACTGCAGGACAAAGGCATCGGACATGCCCTTTTATTCATGCCTGGGATTTTGTCAGTTTACCAGTACCAGCCAAACTCGGCTGAATCCCTCGTCAGGCTGGGAGGAGCGGAGAGAGGAAAGGTCCCCTTTTGGGGGAAGTGCCTTGGTAAATAT
>NC_090745.1:123896909-123899889 GCF_036898095.1 Palaemon carinicauda | reverse complement strand
TTAGCATATCACAGAGTCCCGACGGGAGACACACGCTTCCCTCTTGCTTCTTTTACTTCTTCCTATGTTTAGCTTTTTCTTTCATATCCCTAAATTTGACTATTTAAAATTCTCCAGAAGTAATAGAGAGTAGAGAAGATGGAAAGTAAAAACAGTGAAAAAAAAGTGTTATTTTGGTGAAGAAATCAATAAATAGAAAATCCCCCTATGCATATTAAATATATATATATATATATATATATATATATATATATATATATATATATATACATATATATATATATATATATATATATATATATATATATATATATATATATATATATATGTGTGTGTGTGTGTGAGTAACTGCTATCTTGTTTTTGTCTGAAGTCACTCCTTTTTCAAGAGAAGCTATTAATTGTTGAAAATATTTCTTTAAGAAGCTCTAAAATTGATTTTTTTTTTAAAACTTTGTGTCATACTAAAAAAATGTAATTTTGTTACCGTGTGATAGATTTGATGAAAAAATAGAACAGTCTCCCATATTTAATAAAGTGAATGTTTCTGTCTATTTATATGTATATATATAAATATATATATATATATATATATATATATATATATATATATATATATATATATATATATATATATATACATACATATATATGCTTATAAGTAACTAAATAGCGCGTGACAATATATTCAGCCAAGGCCACAGGAAAAATAAAAGAAGGCGTACCGAGCGCTTTCGTGTTATTTCAACACATTTTCGAGGTACAATTGTACCTCGAAAATGTGTTGAAATAACACGAAAGCGCTCGGTACTCCTTCTTTAATTTTTCCTGTGGCCTTGGCTGAATAAATATATATATATATATATATACAATATATAATATATATATATATATATATATATATATATATATATATATATATATATATATATATATATATATATACGGTCACGCAGTTTTTCCCGTTCCTCGGGTAGGGGGGAGAGAGAGTAGTCCTACCCTGAGGGGGGAGGGGGTGTCGTTTTTACCGGGTCGCGTACAATACTTTTAACAATAATTTTCGTCTGATTATCTGAAGCGCAGAGGTACGAATAATCGCATGTCCTTTTCTAACCCAGTCCCGAGGAAGACAAGAAACTACAAATCAAAATGAAAGGAGCATGAAGAATTGGGCTTCAACATGACTTGAAGTGACAGACAGCCTCTCGATGGAGGAATATAAAACTAAAATGAAAGCTAATTCCTAAGTTGCATAGCCAATCATCATTATCATCATAGGCCGTTACCAGTCCAGCGTTGAACAATTGCCTCAGACATGTTCTTACACCTACGTCTGTTTGTGGTCTTTCTGTGCCAGTCTACGCTCGCAAACTTTCTTAGTTCGTCAATCAATCGGTTTCTCTTTGTACCCCTTGCTTCTTTTTCAATCTATAGGAACCCATTCTGTTATTCTTAAGGGCCATTCTCATTAAATGTCCTCCACATGTCCTTTTCTTTTTCTTACATGTTAAAATATCCTCAACTTTCGAGCTCCATGTTGCTCCTTTTCTGTCTATTAGTGTTATTCTCATCATTATTCTTTCCATTGCTCTTTGAGTTGTAACTAGCTTATGTTCTAAGGCTTTAGTAGGGCTCCAAGTTTCTGATGCATAACTCAATACTGGTAGGATCATCTCACTAAATACTTTTCTTTATAGAGACAGTAGCATTTTAATTTTCATAATCTCATTCTATTTGCCAATAAACACCACCCTAATAGAGTGCCCTTGTAGTCAAAACTTACACCATTGACATACATTTCTCTCGTAAGCTGAATGGCTTTTCCTTGCAATTAAGAGTCAAGTCTTTCATCTGCGACTGCCAATTTACCATTAAAAAGTAACCAACAGAGTTTGAATAAGAATAGCTTAATCAAACCGGTTTTTTATGATTACAGTATCATACAATCTCCATCAAATATATTCTAATTGCTATCGATAACACCCACCCACCATGCCAATTAGTATCCTTTCTCTCTATGATAATAAAAAATTCAAATAATCCTCATAATAATTATTACTATATTTGAATTATCAGTCATTCGTGTATTACTTAAAGTATTACTTAAAGCAATCAGGATTTGGAAGACGATGTGAGGGCCGATTATATTTGCAAATTAATGAGAAAAACATGAAATTAAACATAGATAAACTCATAAAAATTAAAAATTTACGAGTTATTCTTGCATTGAAAACCTAAGTATTTTTATTTTATACTTCATGATCCTCATCATTATCTCTTCCGAAGCCTAATAATAATAATAATAATAATAATAATAATAATAGAAAATCTCTGATATGAAAACATCAGATTTCACAGTAAGATTTTCGACGAACTCTGCTTGTTCAATCCGGCACTCAAACTCGATAGTTTCTTTGGTCGCTGCAACCTCACCATCCTTGTGAGTTAAGGATGAGGGGTTTGAAGGAGCCTATAGGTCTATCTGTTGAGTTATCAGCAGCCATTGGCTGGCCCTCCATGGACCTAGCTTGGATGGAGAGGGGGCTTGGGCGCTGATCATAATGGTATATATGGTCAGTCTCTAGAGCATTGTTCTGCTTCATAGGGCAAAGTCACTGTCCCTTGCCTCTGCCATTCATGAGCAGCCTGTAAACCTTTACTCCTTTAAGTCCTTGACGGTCGATCTGCTAGATTGGGGTTCGAGTCCCGCTCAAGTTTGATCGTTTCTTATAGTGTCTGCAAAATCACCATCCTTGTGAACTAAGGATAGGGGATTTAGCGGTCATTGCTTGGCCCTCCCTAGTCCCAACTTGGGTGTAGACTGGCCTTGGGCGCTGATCATATGTATATATGGTCAGCCTCTAGACTCTAGAGCATTGTCACTGTCCCTTGCCTCTGCCATTTTGAGCGGTCTTCAAAAAGTCTTTATGAAGGGTAATTTGGTGGACAGGTGCATTCAATTATACAAGTCAGAAACATAT
>NC_090745.1:123876909-123894409 GCF_036898095.1 Palaemon carinicauda | reverse complement strand
TTCCCTGAGTCCCTGGCGTCTTGCTAATCCATGTACCGGGTGGGAAGCTTATTCGTCATTTCTTCTTGTACGTGTGTGGGTATGTTTTCCTTACATCTCCTTCTATAGTTACTGATAGAGAAGTGGATAACCACTCGGAAAACAACAATCGCCCACAAATTTCCCAAACTAGAGTGTTGTGGTTGTCAGGAAAGGGGGAGTGGGTGGAAAGGGTTGTAACTGTGTGTATGCATATCTATCTAAATATTCAACCGATATTTTAGATGGGTCGCATTATTATTTTTACTAGCTAAGCTGCAACCCTAATTGGCAAAACGAACAAGGAAATTAATAAACTACATGAGTAATAAATAATTTATGTAAAAACATTTAAAGAGCAGTAACATTAAAATATATTTCTCATAGATAAACTATAAAAACTTTAAAAATTAGATGAAGATAAATCAGACAAAATAGTGTTCCCGAGTGTACCCAGAAAGCAAGGGAACTCTAATCCAAGACAGGTGAAGACCATGGTATAGAGGCTATGACAATTCCGAAGATTAGAGAACAATGGTTTAATTATGGTTTCATATTGGAATGTCCTTCTCCTAGAAGTGCTGCTTGCCATAGCTAAAGAGTCTCTCCTACCCTTACCAAGAGGAAAGTGGCCACTGAGCAATTACAGAGCAGTAGTTAACACCTTAAACGATAAAGAATTGTTTGGAGATCTCAATGTTGTCATGTGTATGCAGACTAGGAGAATATGGAAACAATAGGTCAGACTATTCTGTTTGTGTAGGCAAAGGAAAAATGAGCCGTAACCAGACAGAGGGATCCAATGCAGTACTACCTGGCCAGTCATAGGACCCAATAACTCTTTAGCAGTAGTATCTTAACGGGTGGCTGGTGCCCTGGTCAACCTACTACTGTAGCTCTTCTATAATAAACACCCTTTTTTCTATTTACAAGGGAACTACATAAATTTCGCATTCCAATTATTTAAGCCTCTTGGGGCAATAATTAAGCATCTCTCTCTCTCTCTCTCTCTCTCTCTCTCTCTCTCTCTCTCTCTTCCCATAACCCAGCAGACTAAACATATTCGTTAATGTCTAACCGTTAATAATCCCGGAGGAATTCGGCTGATGAAACGTTCAAGTGACATTTATACTTTTTTTACTAATTTATTTCTTCAGTTTTCGTATTTTTTTTTTTAATATGTGATTTTTGTAACTTTTTTTTTTGAATGATTGCTGGTAGTGCTAGTTCTCGTAGAGATATAAAATGTGAAAGTAGTATTTTCTAATAATTCTAGATATATTTAAACGCCAATATAACATTACATATAGTAATCGTAGAGTAACTAGTACAAACGTCATAGCTATATATATATATATATATATATATATATATATATATATATATATATATATATATATATATATATATATTACAACAACAAATGCAGCCGTTTCTAGTCCACTGCAGGACAAAAGCCTCAGACGTGTCATTATTCATGTCTGGCGTTTGGCCAGTTCTCATCACTACTACGCTGGCCAACTGTGGATTGGTGATGGGGAGCTTTTATCTGACCTCCGACAGCAAACCAACTTATTATAGATGGCCTTGACTAGTAGAGCTTTACTGATCATGGCGATACACAAAACCTTTCACCACGATAAGGTATCCTCACTCGGAAAGGGATATATACATACACACATACACACAAATATATATATACATATATATATATGTATATATATATATATATATATATATATATATATATATATATATATATATATATATATATATATATATATATATATATATATATATAGATTTCTATTCATGTAGAGATAAATGTGACAAATTCATATCATACAATGAAGAAAAAAACCAAGTATATGAATTAACTGGAGAAACATATTGATAGGTGTATATAAAATAATACATACACATAGATATATATAGTACCTGACAAATATCAGTCAGAATTCAAAAGTACTTGGTTCTCAATATATATATATATATATATATATATATATATATATATATATATATATATATATATATATATATATATATATATATATATACAGTATACACATACACACAAGAACAGTCGATCAAATGAGCATTAGCCCTCATCTGCTTCTTTAAAAAGACGAAAACTAGAGCACATATCTCAAGCATAATGACTGCATTATTTATAAATTAAAAAAAGAAAAATATGAGTTATAAATATAAAAAGAAACGAATAATATGCTATAGCTACAAATATCATCATTCTCCCGTGTCGTGACAAATAGCGTAACTCCGGGATCTAGGCGATGTCAGGCAGGGCAGCCGGTCGGGACTACTGTCCACCACAAAAGCCAAAGCATAGACTTTCGAAAGAAGGCAACTGTTTTATCACATACGAATGGGAAAAAAAGCACACTAATAGAAGAAGATACGCTGATCGGACTGTGGCGTAGAGAGATCAGAGTAACCGAAGCAGGTCAAAGCGAGAAATCAAAACAAAGTTGGTTGCCAAACAAAGCTTGCTCGGTAAGCCAGTAATGGGAGCGATGATTGAGGGCTATATTTAAGTAGTGGGTAAACTCATTTTATACTTTATATCTTTGGGTTTTACAAAACTGGGCATTAAAATAAGACAGAGGGGTAAGGATACCCTGACCTTTTCACCACGAAAAGGTCAGGGCCACCCATAATAGGTTGGTTTGTTGTGAGCAGTGAGATAAAAGTCTCCATCACCAATCCGCACTGGCTCCCTTGGTGGTGAAAATTGACCAAACTCCAGACATGAATAGAGATATGTCTGAGGCCTTTGTCCTGCAGTGAATTAGAAACTGTTGCATTTGTAGTTTTTGTTGAGTTTGTGTGTGAGTGTATATATATATATATATATATATATATATATATATATATATATATATATATATATATATATATATATATATATATATTATGTACAGTATATATTTATATATATATTATATGTATTATTGTGTATATATTTACATATATATGAATATATACATATCATAACTAGCTAGGCTACAACACTCGTTGGAAAACCAGGATGCTATAAGCCCAACAGGGAAAATGGCCCATTGAGGAAAGAAAATAAGGTTACTGATAGAATAGTGTGCCTGTACCCTCAAGCAAGAGCGCTCTAACCAAAGAGAGTGAAAGACAATGGTACAGAGGCTATGGCACTACATGTTAAAGATTCGAGTATGTTACAGATTTAGTTTTCGTATTTTCGAGAATGTTAGATTTTTTGATTACCAAGTCTCAACGATGCATGGAATTTACTCGATTTAATGACTACTGATATACTGATAACTAAACTACCTACTTGAATAAGTTAACCAAAAGATTTTATAAAGGAATTCGTCAATAAAACAAATTGTAAAAATTACCTGAAGATTTGCGCAAAAAATTACAATAAAATGTTAAAATTACTTGAAGATTTGCGCAGAAAATAACAGCAAATTGTTAAAATTACCTGAAGATTCGAGAAAAAAATAACAAATTGTTAAAATCACATGAAGATTTGGGCAGAAATTATGAAAAAATGATTAAAATTGCTTGAAGATTCACGCAAATAATAACAAATTGTTAAAATTACCTGAAGACTTGCGTAAAACATAACAACAAAATGTTAAAATTATCCGAAGATTTGCGTAAAAAATAACAACAAATTGTTAAAATTACCTGAAGATTTGCGCAAACAATAACAACAAATTGTTAAAATTACCTGAAGATTTGCGTAAAAAAATAACAACAAATTGTTAAAATTACCTGAAGATTTGCGTAAAAAATAACAACAAATTGTTAAAATTACCTGAAGATTTGCGCAAATAGTAACAACAAATTGTTAAAATTTCCTGAAGATTTGCGTAAATAATAACAACACATTCTTAAAATTACCTGAAAATTTGCACCAAAAAATAATCATAAATTGTTAACATTACCTGAAGATTTGCACACAAAAAATAACAATTTGTTAAATTACCAAAAGAATTGCAAAAGAAAAAGAATAAAAAAAAAAATAAATAAATAAGACGACCCGATAAGAAAATTAACTTTAGATCAAATATGGAAAAATGACTTAAGACCAACTTTTAAAAAAAAATATATAGAATATGCAGAGAAAGTTATCCAAAATGACAAATTTCGTAGATAATTTGTATTTTTCCTACCATACAAACCTTTGCTATTTCCATGGGGTAACATTTGGCGGAGCTGAATGACGAGCCATTAAAATTAAACGAGGGTTAACTACCCCCTTACTAATTAGCAGGGGTAGGGAAGGGGTAGCTAGCTACCCCTTCCCCCCTCACACACTGTGAATAGCTCAATTCACTTAAAGGTAGGACTTGACTTGGGGGTCAGGGCTGGCGGGTAACATTTGCGTAAATAGCAAAGGTTTGTATGGTAGGAAAAATACAAATTATCTACGAAATTTGTCATTTGTTCCGTAACCCAATACAAACCATTGCTATTTCCATGGGGTGACTTACCCTTAGGAAGGGCGGAAAGTCCCCAGCCTTCTGGCTTCGGCTTTACCCGGGGACTCCAATTCCGAGTTGTAGAACTCAAGGAACGGGAGTCCCTAACCCTCGCACGCTGTCATGTTTGACCATCGTGCGGCCTACTAGGATGTGTGTGAAGGAGAATAACGTGACTCGTCCTAGGCAGTTGACCTGGAGTTCTTTATTGTGGAACTCTAGGCTAGGACGTTCCCAATACCACCTCGTCAGGGTATGGGGGACGCGACAGTATTAAGGCTAATACTAGGAGCACAAGGAAGCATGGTTTACCTGCAGAGGTTGAGGTCAGCTGCGCAAAGACCTGGATGCTGCTATCCCCAAGAGAGGGGAGAATGAAGAAAGAAGTATGGGCCAGACATACTCTTTCATTCACGCAGACTAAAACCGGGTAACAATGCCCTCAACCTTCTGCTACTTGTCCAATAAGGAGCCTGAGGTTAGACCAGCTGTTGTGCAGCCACCACAGGACCGATAGAAAACGTATCGAGGTTCCTGTGGGTCACGTCCTGCAGGTAGTGGGCTGTGAACGTCGTCTGACGTTTCCAGACCCCGGCTTGTAGAACCTGCGTCACAGAGAAGTTTCTCTTGAAGGCCAGGGAAGTAGCATCACCCCTGACGTCGTGAGCTCTGGGACGACATGACGGAGGAGAGTCGGGATTCAAGGTGCTGCTTATCACCTTGCGAATCCATGAAGAGATGGAGTTCTTGGTGACCCTCCTCTTTGTCCTCCCTATGCTCACAAACAAAGCTTGCACATGAGGACGGGCTGCAGCTGTCCTTTTGAGGTAGCGCCTCAGACTCCTGACTGGGCACAGTAACAGATGGTCTGGGTCACTTGTTACAGAACGTAGACTCGTTACCTTGAAGGAGTGGAATCTTGGATCCGAAACCCCAGGGTTTTGAGTCTTAGCAATGAACTCAGGGACGAACTTGAACGTTACCTCCCCCCATCCCCTTGAATGGGCAACGTCGTAGGAGAGACCATGAAGTTCACTTACTCGTTTGGCCGCGGCCAACACGAGTAGGAACACCGTCTTCCACGTTAGGAGGCGATCAGACGCCTGGCGTAATGGTTCAAAGGGAGCTCTTTTCAGAGCCCTGAGCACTTGAACCACGTTCCAAGGAGGGGGTCTGACTTCCGACTGGGGCAAGTAAGCTCGTAGTTGCGTATGAGTAGAGAAAGTTCCAACGAAGAGGAAATATCTACTCCTTTCAGCCTGAAGGCTAAGCTTAAGGCTGAGCGATAGCCTTTCACCGCCGAGACCGAAAGGCGCATTTCCTCCCGAAGATATACAAGGAACTCCGCTATTGTTGGAATAGTGGCATCGAGCGGAGAGATACCCCTTCCACGACACCAACCACAAAAGACTTTCCACTTCGCCTGGTAGACGCTAGCAGAGGATTCTCGCAGGTGTCGAGACATCCTGTCTGCAACCTGTTGAGAAAATCCTCTCTCCGTGAGGAGTCGCTGGATAGTCTCCAGGCGTGAAGCCGAAGCGAAGCTACGGCCTTGTGGAAGATGTTGCAATGTGATTGTCTGAGTAGCTCGTGACGTGGAGCGAGTTCTCTTGGGGGTTCCGTTAGGAGTTGCAGAAGGTCCGGGAACCATTCCGCATGATGCCATAGCGGAGCTATGAGAGTCATGGAGAGGTTGACCGATAGGTTGGCCTTGTTGAGCAACCTTCTCATCAGACAAAAAGGTGGGAAGGCATAGACGTCCATATTGTCCCACCTGTGTTGAAATGCATCCTGCCAGAGAGCCTTGGGGTCCGGGACTGGAGAGCAGTAAAGGGGCAGCCTGAAAGTCAAGGCTGTCGCAAACAGGTCTACAGTCGGGGAACCCCACAAAGTCAGGACTTTGTTGGCTATCTGAGGATCCAAAGACCACTCGGTACTCACTATCTGCGTCGCCCTGCTGAGGCTGTCGGCGAGGACATTCCTCTTGCCAGGAATGAAGCAAGTTGACAGTGAGATCGAGCGGGTTTCAGACCATCTCAGAATCTCTACTGCAAGATGGGATAGCTGCTGCGAGAAGGTACCTCCCTGCTTGTTGATATAAGCCACTACTGTGGTGTTGTCGCTCATCACCACCACGGAGTGGCCCGCCAGGATTTGTTGGAACTGTTGAAGAGCCAGAAAAAACGGCCTTCAATTCTAGCAGGTTGATGTGGAGGCACCTTTCCGATTCTGACCAAAGGACTGAGGCTCTTTGGTTCAGAATGAGGGCCCCCCACCCTTGATTTGACGTGTCCGTAAACAGAGTCAAATCTGGGGGGAGGACGAGAAGATCTGCTCCTTTCCGTAGGTTCTCATCGTCCAGCCAACATCGAAGATCCGCCCGTTCCGAAGGTCCTATGGGAACTAGGAAGTCCAGGGAATCGTTTCCCTGATTCCATCGTGACTTCAGCCGCCACTGGATGGATCTCATCCTGAGGAGGCCGTTTGGAACAAGACGAACCAAAGACGATAGATGGCCTAAGAGACGTAACCACAGTTGGGCTGGAAGCTCTTCTCGTCTGAGGAAAGGTTCTGCTACCTTCCTCAGCCTTGCTATCCTTCCGTCTGATGGAAAGGCTTTGTGGAGAATCGTGTCTAGTTTCATGCCTAGGTATACCAGTTTCTTCGTAGGGCACAGAGAGGATTTCTCGAGATTTACCAAGATCCCTAGATCTTGGCAAACTTCCAGAAGCCTGTCTCGGTGTCGCAGAAGGGTCGACTCCGAGTCTGCCAGGATTAGCCAGTCGTCCAGATAACGAGGGAGACGGATGCCGTTCCTGTGAGCCCACAACGAGATCAGAGTGAACACCTTGGTGAACACCTGGGGTGCCGTGGAGAGACCGAAACACAGCACTTTGAACTGGTAGGCCTTACCGTCTAGGCTGAATCTTAAGTACTTCCTGGAAGACGGATGGATGGGGATCTGGAAGTACGCGTCCTTCAGATCCAGAGTGCCCATAAAGTCTTGTGGTCTCACTGCAAGTCTGACCGTGTCCGCTGTCTCCATACTGAAACGAGTTTGTATGACAAACTTGTTTAGTGCTGAGAGGTCGATGACCGGTCTCCAGCCTCCAGACACCTTCTTTACAAGAAAGAGTCGACTGAGGAAGCCTGGGGAGCCATCGTCGACCTCCTGGAGAGCATCCTTCTTGAGCATGGTCTCGACTTCTGCCGGGAGGGCCAACCCCTTTGGTGGTCCCAAGGCATAGGAGTTCAACGACACTGGATTCGCTGTCAGGGGAGGTAGAGATGTTGTGAACGGGATGCGATACCCTTGACCGATCACAGAGACCGTCCAAGGGTCGGCCCCGAGTTGCTGCCACCTCTGCACGCAACTTTTTTAGGCATCCCCCCACAGGTGGACACGCGGGAGGACTGCCACTCCCAGTGTTTGCGACCTTTGCCGCTTCCTCTAGGAGTTCTACCCCTAGAGGACTTGCCACGTCTTGTCTTTCGGCTGAAAGGACTGCGGCTTAGACACGCTTGTCTTAGCTGCCGGAACCTGCTTAGGTGTCTTGCGAGCCTGCTGTTGACGTTGTTGTTGAGGGGCTGGAGGTTATAGGGCCGAGATGTCAGGGCCCTTTGGAGGAGAGAGTCCTGGTTCGATCTCCTCCACCTCTCAGCCGTCTGCTCAATGTCACGAGGCTCCAGTAACTCCCCTTCAAAATTAGAGGAGTGTCTGAGCCTGCTGACGTCTGCAGTGGGGATCTTCGGATGGCACCTCTCGGACACTGAATCGCGTCTTTTGAGGATCATGTTGGCCCACAGGTTAGTGACCTGGTGGGCTAGAAACTCAATAGAGCGAGAGCCCGAGAAGAGGAAGGTCTCCAAAGCTTTCCTATTGCTCTCCTTGGACAGATCCTCGGATCGCAATAGGATGCCCAGAGACCCAAGCCAGAGATCAAGCCACGAAGTTGCCTGCATGGCACTTCGCGACTTTTCCCAGGTTTTGGGTCTCTGACGCTGCAAACGTCACCTGCCGGGTAGAGAGCTTCTCGAAAGAAGTTCCCTTTGCTAGTTCTTCCATGGAATGATGGAGTGGGAGAGACATGCAAGACTCCCCGTCGATCTCGAAATACCTCCTCTGTTGGACTAGAGGAGGTGGGAGAAGTTTGAACCCGGCAGAAGAACGTCCTGAGGAGGCCAGACCGGAGAGTTGAGCTTTGACCTTGTCTCTGGCGCATTTCCCCCCTTTAGACCAGGGCAAAGCCACACTAGTCTTGGGGGGCTTCTGGACACCAAAGACCTCGTCAAGCACAGTGTCTTTCCCCTCGCGAGGGGCTGTCTCCGGATCCTTGATTTTGTTGAGCTCCCTCATCAATCCAAGGACCTGCCAGAACGCATGTTCTGACTCGCTGTGCTCTCCTCTTGGTGGAATGGCAGCTAAGTTTCCCATCCCCAGGAGGTCTTCTTGGGGACATCTGGTGCGCAGGCGTGCGGGCGTTGGCTGGACAGGAACAGGAGATTCCTTGGGGAGCGTGGGCGCGTAGGAGCACGGACTCCAGAAAGAACATGTGCGCGCATGTGTGAATGCGCGTAGGCACGCAGGAGCGCTGGTGCGCGGGCGCTCAGACTCTTGACTAAGTCCAGAAGCGCAGGAGAACGTCGGCCAGAAGAGCGCGTTTAGCGAGCGCCCTTCTTAGGGTCTGCAGGAACCAAGGCATGCGGACGTGAAGGGCGAGCTGCAGAAGATCGTGGGCGCGGTTGCGCCAAAATAAGAAGGCGCTCAGCAATAGAAGGGCACGCAGGCATCAATGGGCGATCAGCAGAGCGGAAGCAAGGCAAAGGAGAACCCTTGCGTTCATCAGGACCAGGCGAGCGTGGGCGCACAGGGCGCGCATCAGGCACAAGCACAAATGAGTGCTTGCGCGCGGGCGAGTGCTTGAGCGCAGGAGAATGATGGTGCGCAGTGCGCGCATCAGGAAGGCGCTGGAACTTCTCTGGAGGATGAGAGCGCCCAGGAGAGAGCTGGCGAGCAGGAGATTACTGGGGCGTTGGAGAGCGCTGCAACTTCTCAAGAAGATGAGAGCGCTGGCAAGCAGGAGATCGCTGGCGCGTTGGAGAGCGCTGGTGAGCAGGAGATCGCTGGCGCGTTGGAGAGCGCTGGCGAGCAGGAGATCGCTGGCGCATTGGAGCACGCTGCAACTTCTCTGGAAGGTGAGAGTGCCCAGGTGAGCGCTGGCGAGCAGGAGAGCTCCCAGGTGAGCGCTGGCGAGCAGGATGGCGCCCAGGTGAGCGCTGCCGAGCAGGAGAGCGCCCAGGTGAGCGCTGGCGAGCAGGAGAGCACTCAGGTGAGTCCTGGCGAGCAGGAGAGTGCCCAGGCGAGCGCTGGCGAGCAGGAGAGCGCCCAGGTGAGCGCTGGCGGGCAGGAGAGCGCCCAGGTGAGCGCTGGCGAGCAGGAGAGCGCCCAGGTGAGCGCTGGCGAGCAGGAGGGCGCCCAGGTGAGCGCTGGGGCAGGAGAGCGCCCAGGTGAGCGCTGGCGAGCAGGAGAGCGCCCAGGTGAGCGCTGGCGAGCAGGAGGGCGCCCAGGTGAGCACTGGCGAGCAGGCGAGCGCCCAGGTGAGCACTGGCGAGCAGGAGAGCGCCCCGGTGAGCGCTGGATAGCGCCCAGGTGAGCGCTGGCGAGCAGGAGATCGCTGGAGCGTTGGAGAGCGCTGTAACTTCTCTGGAAGATAAGAGCGCCCAGGTGAGCGCTGGCGAGCATTGGCGAGCAGGAGAGCTAGAGCTCCATTGCACGCAAGCGAGCAGGTGGCGCGCAGGGGAACCCTGCGTAGGCGCCCAAAGCACGTCAGCAGCCAGGAACGGCGAAGGGAGGTCTGGTAGGTGTAGGGGATCGCGAACGATCCGCAGGAAGTTGCAGTGACGATCCTCTCCAGACGAGACGGATCCTCCACAGGGGAGGAGACGAAGATCCAAAGAGGCGCCTCCTAACTCCCTTGTAGGGAGAAGGAAGACCTCTCTCGCGCAGAGGGCGAAGCGAAGGCGCCCTCTGGGTAGGAAGACGGGTCATCCGTCCTCTGAAGAGGAGTCTCTGTGGTGAAACTTCCCTCACGGGGAAGAAACACATGCAGGAGAGACCGTAGGACTCCACTGCCCCCCCGAAGGAGACCGAGCCTTCCGCAACAACAGCAACAACAGCAGCAGAAGGCCTCCGAAGAGGAGTCTCTGTGGTGAACTTTCCTCACGGGGAAGAAACACTCGCAGGAGAGACCGGAGGACTCAACTGCCCCCCGAAGGAGACTGAGCCTTCAGCAACAACAGCAACAAGAGGCCTCCGAAGAGGGATCTCTGTGGAGAGCTTCCCCCACGGGGAAGAAACACTCCTGCAGCTGCTCAGCCCCTTGAACGTAGCCGCAGATGCAACCGCTCAGCCCCAAGAGCATAGTTGCACAATATAAATTAAGGTAAGAGAAGTTTCCCCCGAAAGAGAAACTACTCAAAACCTGGGAAAGGAACCTCCCTCGGAAGGGAAGTGTCCCCACCCAAGGAGGCGAGCCTCCTGCGAGTTCTAAGATGAACTGAGGAGCTGTCGATATCACGGGAGGACTTCCAGGAGGAGAGACACGCCCCTGACGAAGATCCAACCCACAAGACAGCTCTGCTTCGTAGACCCATAGGCAAACGAACAGCAAATCATTAACTGTGAAAAAAAATGAACAGTAATTAGTTAACATTCATTCCCCCGGGAAGACTCCGAAGAGGAACCCGAGGGAAAAAACCCAAGAATTACATAACGGGCAAGCGCCCTCCACCTCACCTATACTCATGGGAAGGAGGGGGGTAGGGCGCTGGCGAAAGCTGTAACAAAACAGAATTAAACAGTTACGCTATGCCATTAAAAAAGTTCACTAAAAGTAAGAACGAACAACCCCGAAGGGAAACGTTCTACAAACTGAAGTTAACAAAAAACAATTAGATTTATAACAAGTAATAAAAAAATAATTGTAAAGCACAGCGTTGCAACTCCACCCGCATAGAGGAGTTATGTAATAATTATAGTAAATGTAGTAAAGGTGAACGAGCTCCAGGAGATCGTGAACCATGAACTACTACTTAGAGGCCTGACTGCCGGCGGCCACACGGAGATATCGTACATACACACACAAGCGTGAACACTGAAAAGGAAACTTACTGATTTCTATACTAAGATATATACGTAAACATAAAATATGTTACATATATATATATGAGTACAAGAAATGTAAGTAGTTAAGTAAAGACAAAACAACAATAATGGCTGGCCAAGCGAGGACAGGAACGGAGACGTCCGATCACTGTCCGAGCCAAAAGTGAATTGAGCTATTCACAGTGTGTGAGGGGGGAAGGGGTAGCTAGCTACCCCTTCCCTACCCCTGCTAATTAGCAAGGGGGTAGTTAACCCTCGTTTAATTTTAATGGCTCGTCATTCAGCTCCGCCAAATGTTACCCCATGGAAATAGCAATGGTTTGTATTGGGTTACGGAACAAACTAACATTAAAACCTACTTAAAAAAATTTGAAAATATGATAAAATGGAAAGAAATCAGACCAAAAACAGATATCTATCCAAAAAATTTATTAAAAAATCAATAGGAAACAAATTGTTTGGAATACGAAAAAAAAGGAAACCATCTTTGATAAACGCGTAATAAATTACACAAATTGAACAAAGCTTCGGTTAAAAATTAACTTGATTACTCGCACGTAAAAATTACCCTGATTACTCGCACCCAAAAATTAACCTGTTTACTCGCATGTAAAAATTAACCTGATTACTCGCAAGTAAAAATTACCCTGATTACTCGCACCCAAAAATTAACCTGTTTACTCGCATGTAAAAATTAACCTGATTACTCGCAAGTAAAAATTACCCTGATTACTCGCACCCAAAAATTAACCTGTTTACTCGCATGTAAAAATTAACCTGATTACTCGCAAGTAAAAATTACCCTGATTACTCGCACCCAAAAATTAACCTGTTTACTCGCATGTAAAAATTAACCTGATTACTCGCAAGTAAAAATTACCCTGATTACTCGCACCCAAAAATTAACCTGTTTACTCGCATGTAAAAATTAACCTAATTACTCGCACGTAAAAATTACCCTGATTACTCGCACCCAAAAATTAACCTGTTTACTCGCATGTAAAAATTAACCTGATTACTCGCACGTAAAAATTACCCTGATTACTCGCACCCAAAAATTAACCTGTTTATTCGCATGTAAAAATTAACCTGATTACTCGCACGTAAAAATTAACCTGGGCTAATACTAAAACAATCTTAACAAAAATGAACACCAAAAAGAGGAAAAAAGCAATCTTATTCAAAATTAACACCGAATAGAAAATGTAATCAAAATTAATAAAAATGTACAAATCTAATCAAAATAACAACAAAAAGAGGAAAAAACTAAATCTTAATAAAAATTAACACCAAAGAGAAAAAGCAAAATTCTAATAAAAATCCTCAACAAAATGAAAAAAAAATGCATATTCTTAAATCAAAATTAACACGAATCAGAGGAAAACAGCACAATCTCAATTAAAAAAAAAAAAAAAAAAAAAGAATATCAGACCATAAAAACATCCAAAAAACACAAACAAAAGCAAGATGTCACACTCACCAGTCCATCGCATGTGGATATGGCAACCCTGGAAGAGGTGTGGTTCGCAACGTACCCACGGTAGTGGCAGGAAGGACGGGTCCCGACCACCTGTAGAGACGGAGTGGTGGTCTGGGCACCTCCCCCACCCCGGCGTCGCTCCACGACGGCGTGTGGCGCCAAGAACTGTCTGCTGGGCCGTAGCGAGACCTGCCAACGGGCACAATCGCCAAGAGAGAGAGAAAGAGAGAGAAAGCGTGTGTGAGACAGTGAGCCAATGGGTTATGTCCGAAGGGGTAAACAAGAACATTATTTTGGCAGAATGACAAGCTTGATGAAAGTGAACATTTTAGTGAATGGAGAAGATAAAAAAATGCATAACAAGATATTAAAAAAAAAGAATTATGTATTCAATGGATTTCTTTAACTTCGGTATATTGAAGTCAGATGGAAAATTGAGGTATTTTAACAGTTCATGCTTTTACAAAAGTATTCATTTGAACATTGCAAATTACAAAATAATACTAATTCTTATTGGTTTATATAAATAATTAAATAAATATGAAGGCATTAAACATATTTTCATAAAGTATGTATATATATATATATATATATATATATATATATATATATATATATATATATATATATATATATATATATATAAATGGTTTCACTTAAAAATATATCTATAACTACTGAAGAATTTGGTAAAAAAGGATATAAAGACCTCAAGTTATCAATATCTAACTTAAATTCTATAAAGATACACAAAAAGGGTTTAGAAATAACAAATATATCAATTCAAAACTAAAGGCTTATTCCATTTAAGAAAAAAAAGAAAAAGGAAAAGAAAGCTTTATATCTACACATTCAATCTCTCCTTCCCAAACTTACTATTTAAACTTGTCTACCTGATTCAAAGAGAACACCACTTAGCGGTGAGGGGGGGGGGGGGGTAGCGGTGGGAGTGTTTACTGCCAACAGTGAGCCTGGAGTAGTGAGCTATAGACAATAGCCTACTGAAGACTCTTAGTAATGTCGCTTACTGCCTTTGCCTTTTACCTTTTATTCTAAGGAGTTGTTTAACTTCTTTTACTTTGCTTCAACTTAAGCTCTTTTGGCAACATTATCATAATTTATCATTATTATTATTATCATTATTATTGTTATTATTATTATTATTATTATTATTATTACAGCTCTAATTGGGAAAACATGATGGTATATGCACGAGGGCTCCAACAGGGAAAATAGCCCAAAGAGGAAAGGAAATAAGGAAACGAATCGAATAGTATACCCTCAAGCAACGTGAATGTGAATCTTGTTTTTCCCTAAATAATAATAACTAGAGAGACACTAAGTAGAGTGCAGACCTCCGCCGTAGCGGCTTATTTCTCAACCTTGTGCTCGACCTTGACCTTGACCTTTCACCATAACATGTATCATATGGCATGGATTTTCATACCCTCAAATATGAACCAAGTTTGAAGTCTCTGTGACAAAGATGTCCAAACTTACGGCTGATTACGTGATATGGAAGCATTGCTCGTCTGTAACCTTGACCTTTGACCTTCCAAAATTTAATAATTTCCAGTTCTCCGTAAGTTTCATTACTTTACGATTTAAATTTTGGCCGTATGGTTGATGACCGGAATTTGACCATTTACTTGACTTTGACCTTGGACACGACCTAGACCTTCGACCTTAACATGTATTGATTGGCGTGGATTTTCAAACACTCAAATATGAACTAAGTTTAAAGTCTCTGTGACAACGATGTCCAAACTTATGGATAAATATGTAAATTGGACATTTTGCTTAACCGTGACCTTGACCTTGCACAATTTAATCGTTTCCAGTTTTTTACATAACAGTTAACCCCTGCAAGTTTCATTACTCTAAGATTAGAATTTTGACCAAGAAGGTGTTCACTAACAAACACACAAACAAGGTTTAAAACAAAATCTCCTTACAACTTCGTTGCCGGGGATAATAATAATAATAATAATAATAATAATAATAATAATAATAATAATAATAATAATAATAATAATCTACTCAAGAATTTGTCAAAATTATACCCTGAAAAAATTTCACATCAAAAAGGTAAGATTATGCAGGATGCAGATTCCCATATTTCCTTTTTTTTTTTTTTTTTACTTTCTCGATGGAAAACAGTTATGTGCAGCTTAATTAATTAATCATCTAAAAGTATATCACCCAAGGATGCAGAAGACGTGGTTCTGATATATGTGTAATTCTGAAACAGGGGTCAAGATGACCTTGGCCAACGTTTTATTGAACAGTAATAGAATAAGCCAAGTTATGAAGAGGTTTAATAACTGAGAAAATAAACCAAAAACTATAAATAATAAAAAGGCCGCTTAATGCAAACTGGCAGTGCAAACTCTATATTTAGAGGAATATAGCTTCTTAGTATTGTTGTGCGTGATATTATTGAAGGCTATTACAATTTTATCTTTACTATAAAAATACAAAATAACTATATATATATATATCAAGTCAATCTTAATAAGCTATGTAATTTCCTAGGCCATTTTCTTCCTTTTTATATTCATTTCCACTACGAGTAACTAACAATATAACAATTGATCTACAGATAACAATAATAACAATCATGTTTAACCTTTGAATTTATCCCTTTATGAGAGAGAGAGAGAGAGAGAGAGAGAGAGAGAGAGAGAGAGAGAGAGAGAGAGAGAGAGAGAGAGAGAGAGTTTTACAAGCAGTTACAAGGATTTTGGATGTCTCAAAGATCAGCGGAGACTCCATTTGCTCTTTGGTAGAGGGATTTATTTCAGACATTTAGAGAGTTCTTATGATCTTGTCTAACTTATTCTTGAACTCATTTACCGTGTTACTGTTTACTACATCCACTAGTAGTCTATTCCAAGTATTTGCTATTTTGAATAACGAGAGAGAGAGAGAGAGAGAGAGAGAGAGAGAGAGAGAGAGAGAGAGAGAGAGAGAGAGAGAGAGAGAGAGAGAGAGAGAGAGACTGATTGATTGATTTAAAGTTTTCTGGCTTTCTGACATCGAAGGTCATTGACGCCGATATAATTTATTATATATAAAAATAAAAGAATATTCAATTAAAAGCATAAAAGTTAAGACGTCATTGTAAAAGTTAAATAGTTTCCAGAAGAATTGCTTCTGAAATAAATCTAAAAACGCTGCTCGCATAGTAGGACACATCATGTCCAAGAATCTTGGCAAAGATGAATCTGCCATCCTCACTTCGACCCTCCAACAGATATCTATTTCTTAAGTTGTTATCATTGGGGCATTCGGTCAACAAATGCCTCACTGTTAAAGGTACCAAACAGTCGTGGCAATGAGAGAGAGAGAGAGAGAGAGAGAGAGAGAGAGAGAGAGAGAGAGGAGAGGAGAGAGAGAGAGAGAGAGAGAGAGAGAGAGAGAAACTTACCTGGTGTTCTTTTCCATCCAGAGTAACAACATAATGGAGATCGTGGGTCTCATCATCGATGTGGGCGCTTCGTCTGGTCCTAGTGTGGGCGTCGTGGGTCTGGTGGAGGCGGTGACTCAAGAATCCACCGTCACGGTCCACCCGCAAGGGCGTGATGACTTCGTAGGCGGCCAGTGATGCCGCGTACTCCGCTGTCAGATCGAATAGAGATAAAAAAAATGTTAGCTTTGGAATTTGCTCTTCACATTTCTCTCTCAATAATAAAAATTCAACCAAAGTAATTTTTCTTATTCCATAATTTTCATCTGTAAATTTACACCATTCATATTTCCTGTTTCTTCAGTTGTTATTTCTTTTCTGAAAACTTATTCTAAATACTTGGGCGTTGGGATAAATAGAAACACATAAATTGAATATCCCCATGAACAGGGTTGGACAATTCACGACATCTCTCAGTAATTACTTCCCACGTTTCTTAAATATTTTCTGTAAATCTACTATTTCTGGTACTTGTCCTTTTACCTTGTCACATTGTCTATTATTATTATTATTATTATTATTATTATTATTATTATTATTATTATTATTATTATCATTATTAATTGCTGTTGTTATTGTTGATGTTGTTGTTGTTGTTATTACTTGCTAAGATACACCCCTAGTTTGAAAAGCAGGATGTCATAAGCCCAAAGGCTCCAACAGGGAAAATAGCCCAGTGAAGAATGAAAACAAGGAAAACTCCAAGAACAGTACTTAACAATTAAAATAAAATATTTTAAGGACAGTAACAACATTAAAATACACATTTTATATATAAATTATAAAAACTTTAACAAACCAAGAGGAAGTGAAATTAGATAGAATAGTGTTACAGAGTGTACCATCAAGCAAGAAAACTCTACCACAAGACAGTGAAAGACCAT
>NC_090745.1:123870653-123876409 GCF_036898095.1 Palaemon carinicauda | reverse complement strand
TTTACTTTCAATGTTCTCCTTCCTTTTTTATTATTAATTTTAACATTAATGTTATAATTATCTTCATTTTCTCTTAATTATTCCATATCCTAAATTTTCTCTTTTTCTCTTCTCTATTATATACTCCATCCTCCTTATTCAATTTTTCTCCAACACTTCCTGTTCTATCCTTATTCTTAAATTTAATGCTATCATTCCCTTTCTCTGTCTATTGTATATTATATTACATTATCTATTATATTATATATATTATATATTCAATTTTCCCCGGCTTTGTCTCTATCCTAATCTTAATTTCAATATTCTCCTTTCATTTCTTTTGTGATTATTAGAATCAATATAGTTATAATTATCTTCCTTTCTTCTTAATTACTTTCACCATACATTTTTTCATTTTCTGTGTTTATTATATACTCCAATCCTCATTATTCAATTTTTCTCCTGTTCTTTAGCCTTATTCTTAATTTCAATATTCTCCTTCCATTATTATTATTATTATTATTATTATTATTATTATTATTATCATTATTATTATTATTATTAACCTGATTCTCCATTTCAATATTTTCCTTCCATTTCTTTTGTGATTACTAGAATTATTATTATTATTATTATTATTATTATTATTATTATTATTATCAATACTTGCTAAGCTATAACCCTAGTTGGAAAAGCAGAATGCTATAAGTCCTAGGGCTCCAACAGGGAAAAATAGCCCAATGAGGAAAGGAAGTGAAGAAAGGAAATAAGGAAACTACAAGAAAAGTAAGTAACAATATAAAATATTTCAAGAACAGCAACAGTTATAATCATATTCCTTTCCTCTTAATTACCACCCCCATCCTCCTCCTAACAACAACCCCCCCCCCCCGCCCAACAGACCTCACTGTCACACCCCCCCCCCCTCTCTCTCTCTCCCTTTCCCACAACTGACAAGTTGTCTTGAAATGGATGACGGTCCGACAGCTGTTCTTTATCCTCTTAAAGGATCCTACGGACATTTATGGGAGGTTCGGGGATGTTGGCAGAGGCCGTAGAACAAGCCCCTGCGCCTCACTTAGGCTGCCCTTAACAACCTTCACTCTCCTATTTCCCTCTTGAGACACGCCGGCTGAGTTCCTTATCTTCGATCCAACTCCCTCCCACGGAGATGAAGATGTCAGGGGTTTTTTTTCGTAAATGAATATTATTGATTACTATCATTATTAATTATCATTATTACTAATTACTATTATTAGTATTAACTATTATTATTATTATTATCAATTATTATTATTATCATTATTATTATTATTATTATTATTACAGTTAAAAACCCTAATCTTAATCGGAAATTCTCCGTAAAAATATACTGTTCTCAGCCATATTTCAGTAAAATACAGGCAACCGTAATTATACCCTACTTTGTTATTATCTTTTACGGGTTGGTGACCGTAATATCACTCTTTAACGTCAATATATCCGTTTTCAAAACGGCAAAAATCCTGGAATAAATGTTGCCATGCATTTACCGTTTATCTAATGCAAATTTTTAAGTGTATTATTATTATTATTATTATTATTATTATTATTATTATTATTATTATTATTATTATTATTATTATTATTATTATCATTATAATGGATCATTTCGTGTTAGTACATTCATGTAATGGTGCGGTATTTGTTATTATTACCACTGGCCTTGTTACAAACCTAGTTGGGAAAGCCAAGTATGGGGGGGAATAGAAATAGAGAGAGAATAGCAATAGAGTGGGAATAGAAATAAGAGTGGGAATACAAATAGAGTGGGAATAGAAAAATAAGAAATCAAGGAGACTCAGACGAACTTCCTGACCATAATCAAAGGATTTCTGTACAGCGGTGGAGATTGTAAGATGGGACATCAAATGCTCCAAGGCCTTTACGAAAGTCAAATTACAGATATTTATATATATATATATATATATATATATATATATATATATATATATATATACATATATATATATATATATATATATATATATATATATGCATATATATATATACATATATATATATGTATATATATATATATGCATATATATATATATATACATATATATATATATATGTATATATATATATATATATATATATATATATATATATATATGCATATATATATATACATATATATATATATATATATATATATATATATATATATATACATATACACACACACACACACACACATATATATATATATATATATATATATATATATATATATATATATATATATATATATATTATATATTCAAATAAGCCATATATTCCAATACATTAATGTCTGGATTCTCTTATCGACCTAGGGATCAGAGCCCCAGGCAGAACCACTCAAAGACTGTAGCTTCTGACAGGGAAGGAATCGAACCCTGGTCCGAGAGAATCTAGACATTAACGTATTAAAATATATAGTTTATTTGAATAATACATATACATATATGCATATATATATATATATATATATATATATATATATATATATATATATATATATATATATATATATATGTGTGTGTGTATATCTAAATATATATATATATAAATATATATATATATATATATAAATATATATATATATATATATATATATATATATATATATATATTTATTTATATATATATACAAATATATACATACATATATATATATATATATATATATATATATACACAAATATATACATACATATATATATATATATATATATATATATATATATATATATATATATATGTGTGTGTGTGTGTGTGTGTGTATGAGAAATAACTAAAACATACCTAAGATAAATTAAAATCACTAACAACATTAAAATAATTCAGCATTATATAAAGTATATAAACGTGATTTATTTCAACCTGCTCAACAGAAAAACATTTGCAACAAGTTTGAACTTCTGTTAGGATGATCATTCCACAATCTGGTCACATTTGGAACAAGTGAGCAAGTCCTGAACGCGGACATGGTCCTCGTAGAGGACATACCTCCGCCAAGGTGACCTAGAGCGCCATATGTCCTAGAATCATGAATTGATGTGACTTCGACTTTCAAGTAACGTTTGACCTTCACATGACCTTGACCTTCACGTGACCTTCAAGTGACCTTGACCTTCACGTGACCTTGACCTTCACATGACCTTGGCTTCAAGTGACCTTGATCTTCAAATGTACTTGACCTTCACGTGACCTTGACCTTCAGGTGACCTTGACCTTCACGTGACCTTGACCTTCACGTGACCTTGACCTTCAAGTGACCTGCTTGACTTTTGACCTTCAAGTGATCTTTGTTCATTTGCCACTGATACTTAATATGACATTGATATAATGCACCAATATGACCTTGACCTTTGACCTTTATAAATTTGAACATCACCCATGGGTTGCGCCTGGACTAGGACTTCCCTGTTGGCTTATGCAAAAGTCAGTGCTTTATTTCTGTCTCTTGATATGGCCACTTATGTCATAGTGACACCAGTGACCCCTGTGACCTTGACCTTGGGGTGACCTTGACCAAAATTTAATCAGTTCTTCCATACACATTGGGGAACTACTTGGCCAAGTTTGAAGTGATTCCGTGTAGAAATGTGGCCTCTACGTTGTCCACAGACAGACAGACAAACAGAGAAACAAACAAACAAACAAACAAACCGAACCGAAAACATAACCTCCGCCGCTTGGCGGAGGTAATAACACTTCCAGAATACTGTGTAGTATTGAGCCTTAGGGGAAGACTGTTAGAATTAACTATTATAGGATGGTACGATTTGGGAAGATCTAAATGCAAAGGATGGTCAGAATTATAAAAGATATTATGTAACACCACAAAATGAACTACCTATGGAGGTATATAAGTTATATACAATAATAATTGTAATATCAATATTTTTCTCTCTCGTATAGAATATATCTTTTAACTGATATTTCAATCTCTCTCTATCTCTATCTCTCTCTCTCTCTCTCTCTCTCTCTCTCTCTCTCTCTCTCTCTCTCTCTCTCTCTCTCTCTCTCTCTGTATGGAAAAGAGGTACTAGAGCCTTTCCCACTAATTGTATATAATATATACAATAATAATTGTAATATCAATAATATGTTTCTCGTATAGAATATATCTTTTAACTGATATTTCAATCTCTCTCTCTCTCTCTCTCTCTCTCTCTCTCTCTCTCTCTCTCTCTCTCTCTCTCTCTCTCTCGATAAGAGGTACTAGAGCCTTTCTCACTAATTATAAAGAGCACAAATATGTGTGTATCTAAAGGAAAGGAGGGGGGGGGGAGAGGGAAGGGTTGAATCTGTGTTTAAATGCCACTCATGAATGGCAGAGGCAGCGGACACTGACATCGTCCTATCAAGCAGGACAATGCCCTAGAAACTGACCATATAATACATATGATCCTCAGCCAAGACCTCTCTCCACCCAGTGGGACCAAGGAGTACCAGGCAATGGCTGCTGATGACTCAGCAGGTGGACCAATAGGCTCCCCCAAACCGTCCCCATCCTTAGCTCACAAGAATAGTGAGGTTGCAGCGACCAAAGACACTAACAAGTTTGAGCGGGACTCAAACCACAGTCTGGCGATCACCAGTCAGGGACGTTACCACATCGGCCACCATCGGCTCGTGTATGTGTAAATCTAAATATTTAGCCGTCATATTTTGTCAGGTCGAGTACACTAGTCAATCCATATGAAATGAATGAATAAGATAACTAGAAAACCAATAAATAGAAGCTCAGGTAGAAGTCGTCTCGGATCGTCAAGGTTATAACGTTTCCTTCAGATCTTTCAGTCACCACCAATCTCAAAGTAGATATACGCGGTCGAAAGGTTCGTCGAACGCGGTCGAACAATTCGTCGAATGCGGTCGAACGGTTCGTCGAACGATGTCGAACAGTTCGTCGAACGTGGTCGAACAATTCGGTGAATGCGGTCGAACGGTTCGTCGAACGATGTCGAACAGTTCGTCGAACGTGGTCGAACAGTTCGTCGAATGCGGTCGAACGGTTCGTCGAACGATGTCGAACAGTTCGTCGAACGTGGTCGAACAATTCGTCGAATGCGGTCGAACGGTTCGTCGAACGATGTCGAACAGTTCGTCGAACGTGGTCGAACAGTTCGTCGAATGCGGTTCGACAAACATGTGTTTGAAGTCATGTTCGAACGGTTCGTCGAACGATGTCAAACAGTTCGTCGAACGTGGTCGAACAGTTCGTCGAATGCAGTTCGACAAACATGTGTTTGAAGTCATGTTCGAACGTGTAAACGGCGTACCTGGTTGTTGTCGAACAGTTCGAAGAAAGTCTGTTCCGCCTGACTTTTGCGGTCGAACGGTTCGTCGAACGTGGTCAATGTGTTCGTTGAACGAGGTCGAACAGTTCTTCGAACGCGGTTCGACAAACAAGTGTTTGAAGTGATGTTCGAACGTGTGAACGGGGTATTTGGTTGTTGTCGAACTGTTCGAAGACAGTCTGTTCTCGCCTGACTTTTGTGAGCGGGGCTTCATTGTCCACAAACCTTAAGCATTTGTGACTGACTCCACCTCTTACAACCATTTGACAAGCAGGTTCGACAACCTGGTTCGATGAACCGCTCGATCGTGTAAACCCAGCTTTAGGTTAAGGTGAATCGAACCTGTTTCCATAGCTTGACATAATCTCACGTTTTAAAAGAAGATATTAGAATTTATCACACTATGGCCTGATTGGTAACGTTTCTGCCTGATGATCGCCA
>NC_090745.1:123848153-123858153 GCF_036898095.1 Palaemon carinicauda | reverse complement strand
CGACTGGCAAATACCAGGCAGAGACGTTACTAATCAGGCCACGGCAAGTAAAAAAAAGTAAAAAGGCTAAGAACTTGCAGAGAAACATTTATTAAACTAAAGAAAGCAATAGTCAAATAACAAAAAGAATTTTGAATAATAGCAAAACACCGATTTATACCTAAGACAAATAAGTAATTGATTAAATTTGCTGGGGGCTATGACTGACTATCAAAGCGTCCCTGTCCGGAAATATGGTCCGGGCAATGTGTGTGTGTGTGTGTGTGTGTGTGTGTGTGTGATCACAGATGCCTAAGGATGTTTGCCAGAGGGCACCTTTAAACAAGGGAACTCAAATTCCATACTGTGCTAAGTAAAGTTATAGACTATGGCATGGATAAAAATTAAAAACTATGAAATCGTTAAATGAGTTTTTGGTACAATACCCATAACTTGAGCTACGGAATGATGGGGGGGGGGGTTTCTGTGGGACCCTATAGGTCTGCCTGCGGGGCCATCAGCAGCCATTACCTGACGCTCCCTGGTCCTAAATTGATGGAGAAGAGACCTGGTTGCTGATCCTATTACAGTAGGTTGGCCATGGCACCAGCCATCCGTTGAGATACTACCGCAAGAGAGTTAAGGGGTCCTTTCCTGCCCAGGCAGTACTAAATTGGAACTAAACTGTGTTGAGTCAAGTTATTGAGTATGGCATGGATAAAAGTTAAGGGTTATGGAATCATTGAAATTTAAGAGGTATGAAATCGTTAAATGAGTTTTTGCTACCATACCCATAACTTGATTTCTTTAAAATTATTAAACTTTATTTCTTGATATAGAGTATAATCGGCCAAGCACCAATCATACTCTATGGAGAAAAATAATTTCATCATTTGTTTTCTTTCCGATTTCAAGGCTTTCACACAAGTAAGAGTATCCCAAATTATTAAGAAATAGAGAAGATAAAACAATATATGCGTTTCTTCATTTATTTCCTCTCAAATGTCAAGACTTTTACAAGTAAGAGTATCCAAAATTATCAAAAAATAGAAAAAGTTAAAACATGGGTGTTTTTTTTTTTTTTATTTACTTCCTCTCGAATTTCAAGGTTTTCACTTACGCGTGTATCCAAAATTGTTAGGAAATGCAGAAGATAAAAACAACATAGAGTTTTCTACATATATTTCCTCTCAAATGTCAAGGATTTCACATGTAAGAGTATTCAAAATTTTGAAGAAATAGAGAAGTTAAAACAGCATTGGTGTTTCTGCATTCAGTTCCTTTCGAAATTCAAGGCTTCCAATAGTAAAAGTATCATAACAATAAAGAAATATAGAAGATAGGATATGAAGATAAGACGTCATTGGCGCTATTATATTACAAAGAATTGGCGACTTTGACCAGAAGCTTGCCTAGCGATCTGTTGAACGGGAGTTCGAGATGAAGCCCTATAGTTTCTTGTAGTGTCTGCAACCTTGTGAGCTAGAGATTGGCGGTTTGGGGAAGCCTGTGCTATAGGTCTGCCTGCTGAATCATCAGCAGCCCTTGCCTGCCCCTCCCGGGTCCTAGCTTGGATGGAGAGGGGACTTGGGCGCTGATCATATGTATATATGGACAGTCTCTATCTTATAGTGTCTGCAACCTAACCATCCTTGTGAGCTAGAGATGCGGGGTTTGGGGGAACCTGTAGGTCTGCCTTCTTAGTCATCACCAGCCATTGCCTGCCCCTCCCGGGTCCTAGCTTGGATGGAGAGGGGACTTGGGCGCTGATCATATGTATATATGGACAGTCTTTAGGGAATTGTCCTTTACTACATCTGCCATCTACGAGTGACCTTTAAAAACTTCAAAACTAGAACTGTAATCACCGGATTTATAATAACTGAGATTTCTGGCTAACAGGAGTAAAGATGCAAGAAAACACGAATTTCCACATAAAGTTTCAGCTTTGAAGCCAATAAGTTGGACGACGGCTAATAACTGCAGCAAATTGCTAATTCGTAAAAGTTATAATAATTTTGGTTTTATTATCATTATTATTATTATTATTATTATTTTTATTATTATTATTATTATTATTATTATTACTAGCTAAGCTACAAGATGTTATAAGCCCAAGGGCTCTAACAGGGAAAAATAACCCAGTGAGGAAAGGAAATAAGGAAATAAATAAACGATATGAGAAGTAAATGAACAATCAAAATGAAATATTCTAAGAACAGTAACAACATCAAAAAAGATATTTCATATATAAACTATAAAAAGACTTATGTCAGCCTGTTCAACATAAAAAATTTGCTGCAAGTTTGAACTTTTGAAGTTCAACGGATTCAACTACCCGATTAGGAAGATCATTCCACAATTTGGTCACAGCCGGAATAAAACTTCTGGAGGACCGTGTATTGAGCGTCATGGTGGAGAAGGCATGACTATTTCCGAAAATACGAACACAAACACGGACGCTCATTTCATTTAAAACTGTTATTAGCTTGTAGCTTGGCTAGTGATAATAATAATAATAATAATAATAATAATAATAATAAAACGATGATTCATATACAAATACCATCCCTCGAAACACCTGAATTAAACAGTAGGATCAGTTATTTTATTGACGTATATGAGCCATCATAAAAATAAAAAGAGTCAAAATTTGGCTTGTTTACATCAACAAATATTACTAACATCGAAGGACCAAGAACAAGAAAAACAACAAACAAGATAGAATAGAATAAAAACAATATAAGGAAAAACCCTTGAAGAAAGATAAATACGACACATAAAGTAAAAGTGAAAGATTCCAAAACCGACTGAAAACGTGATTCTCAAACGCTTAGCTGAAGGCAAACAATAAATAATAATGATTTAGAAGCTGTACCCACCCAAAAGTCATTTTCTTTGCGAATGTATAAAAACGGAAAAGATAATGGGAGTGTGATGAATGAAGAAAGATGGAGTTGGAAGGCATAAAGTAATAAATAAGAACACGAGCAAATGAAGAAATACCAAAGAAAAGGAAGAACAAAAAATAGCGAGTGATATACTAAATGTACCGAGACATGTTGAAACCGCTTGCGAATATGCAAATAAGGAAATGGTAACGAGGAGAGCTCGGTTTTGCATGATGATAAGGCATCTGGGAAAAGCGAAATGAATAAAGGCAGTGTATAATGTCGATTGGGGAAGTCTGCATGAAAAAGTGTGCACGCCGTCTGAAAATGAATGAAGGGAGTATAAGATGAAAATAAATGAATAGGGGTATAAGATGAAAGTGGATAAATGGGAAATAAGATGAAAATGAATGAATCAGGAATAAAATGAAAATGAATGGTTGGGATATAAGATGAAAGTAAGTGAATGGGAAGTAAGATGAAGATAAATGAATGGGAAATGAGATGAAAATGAATGAAGGGAGTATAAGATGAAAATGCATGAATGAGAAATATGATGAAAGTGAATGAATAGGGGTATAACATAAGTGTGGATGAATGGGATATAAGATGAAGATAAATGAATGGGAAATAAGATGAAAATGAATGACAAGGGTTATAAGATGAAAGTGGATGAATGGGATGTAAGATGAAAATACATGCATGGGAAATAAGATGAAAATTAATGAATAGGGGTATAACATGAAAGTGGATGAATGGGAAATAAGATGAAGATAAATGAATAGGAAATAAGATGAAAATGAATGAATGAGGAATAAGATGAAAATGAATGGTTGGGATATAAGATGAAAGTAAGTGAATGGGAAGTAAGATGAAGATAAATGAATGGGAAATAAAAATGAAAGTGAATGAATGGGAAATAAGATGAAAGTGAATTAATTTAAAACAAAATGAAAGTAAATGAATGGGAAATAAGATGAAAGTGAATGAATGGGAAATAAGATGAAAATGAAAGAATGGGAAATAAGATGAAGATAAATGAATGGGAAATAAGATGAAAGTGAATGAATGGGAAATAAGATGAAAGTGAATGAATGGAAACAAGATGAAAGTAAATTAATGAGAAATAAGATGAAAGTGAATCAATTGGAAACGAGTTAAAAATGAATGAATGGGAGATAGCAGATGTACAATGAATGTTGTTGTTAGTTGGTGACCCAATTTTAGCTATGATTCCTATCATCAACGGTTATCATTATTCTTATTGATATCAATTATTATTCTTATTGATATTAATTATTATTCTTATTGATATTATTATTCTTATTGATATTAATTATTATTCTTATTGATATTAATTATTATTCTTATTGATATTAATTGTTTATTCTTACGTCCTTTTCCATAACTATTAGAATTAAAAGACACTTGATGTTCTCTAAATACGACCATAAAACAAGATAAGAGCCTTATAAGAATTAATCCACTTGAACAGCTCAAATATCACCTATCTTTAAGACAATCAACTCAATTAGGCACCTATTGACTCAATTAGGCCCCTATTGAATCAGTTAGGCCCCTATTGACTCAATTATGCCCCTATTTACTCAATTAGGCCCCTATTTACTCAGTTAGGCCCACGTTGACTCAGTTATGCCACTATTGACTCAGTTAGGCCCTATTGACTCAATTATGCCCCTATTGACCCAGTTAGGCCCCTATTGACTCAATTATGCCCCTATTTACTCAATTAGGCCCCTATTAACTCAATTAGGCCCATATTGTCTCAGTTAGGCCACTATTGACTCAGTTAGGCCCCTATTGACTCAATTGGGCCCCTATTGAATCAGTTAGGCCCCTATTGACTCAATTAGGCCCTTATTGACTCAGTTAGGCCCTATTGACTTAGTTAGGCCCCTATTGACTCAGTTAAACCCCTATTAACTCAATTAGGCCCCTATTGTCTCAGTTAGGCTCCTATTGACTCAATTAGGCCCCTATTGACTCAGACCTCTATTAACTCAATTAGGACCCTATTGTCTCAGTTAGGCCCCTATTGACTCAGTTAGACCCCTATTAACTCAATTAGGACCCTAAGTCTGTTAGGCCCCTATTGACTCAATTAGGCCCCTATTGTCTCAGTTAGGCCCCTATTGACTCATTTGGACCTCTATTGACTGAAAAAAAACACCGATTTTACAATAGTAATAAAATTTGTCCTCAAATGTACATTTTATAATTCAATTTTTTAATTTAGATTTTTTTTTTATTATGCTTTTTTTCTTTTCACAAATACGTTCCATCCGATACTTTACAACAACAACAACAACAACAATAATGCTTTATAACAATAACAACAACACACTAATAATGATTACCAATGTACATTTTTAGTTCTTTTTTCCGTCTAGCTTTTCTTTGATTAGGATTTTCTCATTTCTTATTTCCCAAATGCATTCCATCAAATATCTAACTTTACAGCATTAACAACAACAACAACAACAACAACAGCAACAACAACAATAACAATAACGCTCATAATAATAAGGCCATTTCCTTGTCACTAAGAATAATCTCAAATATCTTTATTTGATTTTGAGGAAAACTAATTTTGTAATTAACCTCGCATAGATCGGTATTCCAACCTGACATTTGGCATGAGACCAGGGTCAAAGGTCAACCTGCCCTTCTTATTTCGAGCATTAAAGCGAAAGATAAGCATTTATGACTGTTGTTTAAACGTCTGGCAGCGAACATGACAGTTACAGATAACATGACTGTTACTGCCGTTTACTTGAACGCTCTGCTGATAAAAAAAATAAGGTTTGTTATTGTAAGAAGGTTATCAGCGTGTCTACCTTTTTCTTTTTTCTGATAAATATTTAGGATTGTTTTATATATGTTTATACAAAACTCGGTTTCGCATAATTTGCCTTCCACTGTGTTAGAGTTCTCTTGCCTGGGGGTACACTTGGGCCCACTTCTATATCTTATTTGTTACTCTTGTTTTTTGAAGTTTTTATAGTTTATATGTGAAAGATGTAATTTAATGTTGATACTCTTCTTAGAATATTTCATTTGGATTGTTTATTCTTCTATTGTTGTTTATTTCCTCGTTTCCTTTCCTCACTGAGCTATTTTTCCCTGTTGGAGCCCTTGGTATTATAGCATCTCGCTTTTCCTACTAGGGTTATAGCCTAGCTTGTATTATTAATAATAATAATAATAATAATAATAATAATAATAACGATTATTCTTGGAGCAGCCTAATCGGTCTGTTTGTGTTAACGTTTAAGATTTAAAGGCCGCTCATAAATGGCAGAAGGAAGGGACAGTGGAATTTCCCTATCAAGCATGACAATGCCCTAGAAATTGACCATATTACATAGGGTAAGCACCCCTGTCCCCTCTCCACCCAGGCTCGGACTAAGTAGTGCCAGGCAATGGCTGCTGATGAATGAGCAGATAGATCTATAGGCTCCCCCAAACACTCCATCCTTAGTTCACAAAGATCGGGAAGTTGTAGCGACCAAAGGAACTAACGAGATTAAGCGGGACTCAAACCTCAACAGGCCACCACAATAAGTTTAACAGGGAACATCTACAGAGAACTAACATACAAAAGTACTATAACATTCACCTCACAGTTCTCAGTAACTCCTTTGGCATGAAGTTACCTTCTCATCTACATCCTAACATGACGAACTCACTATTTTGTACCCCATTTGCAGACTGGATAAATCAGGAAACATGCCCAAGTCATATTAGCCCCATGGGTGGACCTGGGATCTCTATAAGGGTGCTAAGATGCTAACTATTGGACCAGGGCGTAATATATATATATATATATATATATATATATATATATATATATATATATATATATATATTTATCTATATATAATATACAGTTTATATGTAAATAGTGAGAATACATGCATATATATCAGCATACATTTATATATGTATATACAAATATATACTTATATACACAAATATATACACATATATATATATATATATATATATATATTTAAATATATATATATATATATATATATATATATATATATTATATATATATATATATATATATATATATATATATATATATATATATATATATATATATATATAATATATATATATATATATATATATAGCATATTTATACATACACACACACACACATATATATATATATATATATATATATATATATATATATATATATATATATTGTATATATATACAGTATACACACACATCACTTTTACAAGGGTCAAGCCATCAGACCGAATGCAAAAGCCATTAGTAAGGTTTCAAGTTATCCCAAGCAGTCAACGGGTCGCACAGACACCTCGCGAGAGGAGAGTGGTGGTGGTGGGGGGGGGGGGGGTTGTTAAAGGCAAGAGTAAATAAGAAGCATATTTGGTCAACATCTTGAATAACGTGTCTGCACATCATTCTGATTTCTTTACGGCTTCGCACCTTGGAGAATTATGCTAATGCAGAAGCAGCCAGACCCCACCCACGTAGAATCATACTTGCTTTTACTTTTACTTATTTCTTGACTTATGCTTCAGTGGAATTGTTTTAGTACATATTAGGTTTTTCTATCATTTATCATTATTTCTAAATAATACTATTGAAACTTGATTTCATTTTTTAAAACCTTAAATACTTATTTCTTATATTTTACTAAAGTGAAATTATTTTATTACTTATTAGATTTTCTATCATTTCTCATTATTTCTAAATAATACTATTATTACTTGATTTCATTTTCTTTTAAATCTTAAATATTTCTTACATCATACTAAAGTGAAATGATTTTATTACTTATTAGATTTTGTATCATTTATCCTTATTTCAAAATAATGTCATTACTTGATTTTATTTTCGCTTTAACTTAATTTCGATGAATATTTGCGTTTTATTTCTTAATTTATGCAACAGTGAAATTGTTTTAGTACATACTAGGTTTTCTATCATTTAATATTATTTCTAAATAATACTATTGATTTTATTTTCGTTTTAACTTATTTCCAATGGATTTCTATGTCTTATGCAACATTGAAATACTTATTTCTTAACTTACGCTACAGTGAAATCATTTTATTACTTACTAAGCTTTCTAAAATTTATCATGATTTCTAAATAATAGCATTATAACTTGATTTTATTTTTGTTTTAACTTATTTTCTATGGATTTCTGCGTCTTATGCTACATTGAAATACTTATTTCCTAACTTACGCTACAGTGAAATTAATTTATTATTTATTTGGTTTTCTATCCTTTACCATTATTTCTAAATAATAATATTAGTGTTTTCCTAAACTGTAAAAGACAAAAATAAGGGGTAAAGAGTGTAAATAATTCAACAAAACCTTTACTAAGACTGTAAGGCCATGACATGAATCAGTTATCAAGCCAGTATTATCATTGATTGTAAACACACCACATACGCAAAAAAAAAAAAAAAAAAAAAATAAATAAATAAATAAAAAACCTATATGCACACACACACGCGCGCGCGCGCGCAAACAAACACATACATGAAAATTGTAATTCAAAAGGTTTTCTTCATAAATTTCCCCGCCTCTGTAATACAGCGCCTCAGTAGTGATGTCATACAAGAGACTTCATCTCAACCATTATGATTAGCATTGTCCTTCACATCTGGTTATCGTACAATTTTTCATTCCTTCAGGTTTTTCTTTAATTTTACAAAATATTCACTGAATAATTATTGTCCTATCCTTCCTTTCACATTTGAATAAAGAATAGGCCTGTGTACAGTACATTCAACGGCTTCAACTATTGGCCTATTGAGATGCTTCAATAAGAATTGTCTGTTAGTGTTATTATTATTACTATTATTATTATTATTATTATTATTATTATTATTATTACTATTTGCTAAGCTACAACCCTAGTTGGAAAAGCAAGATGCTATATGTCCAAGGACTCCCACAGGGAAAAATACCCAAGTGAGGAAACAAATAAATACACTATAAGCTACAACCCTAGTTGGAAAAGCAAGATGCTAAAAGCTCAAGGGTTCCAATAGAGAAATTAGCCCCGTGAGGAAAGGAAATAAGGAAAACTACAAGAGAAGTTTAAAAACAATATCTCAACAGACTGAGTCACTTGCAATTATACTGAACACATTTTTTATGCTACCTGTGTATATAAATACCTCATGTTTAAACTCTCTTGAATCTTCTCAATATAATTTTCGAAATGTACGGTTGGACACAGATATTCCTGGCACACCTTGTTCCCAAAAAGTTCACCATATCACACTATTACTTCGTGGCGACTAATCAAACAGATAACGTAGGAAGAGACAGAAGAGGTGATGGGATGGGATAAAAACAGGACATCGCCCTGCAGTAAGGGTGTGGCTGGATGCACTTCTTCGAAACGAGGTATACCAGGAAATCCTGAGTCCAACTGAATATATTTTTCCTTCTTCAACTTCGGAAATAATTACACGTTCCTTCAACAAATGCAAATAAATTTTCTCTATTTGGTAATACAATCCAAAATCGCTTATCATAGTCACCTTTTCGCTTCTGTACATCTATCCGAGGTTCTTTAAATATGCTCCTAGTATATTTGAAGGACCTTGCATCTACCCAACCCTCTTATTCGTCGTAACTTATAAAAGACAATTCCTCTTAATAGTTTCAACCTTTTTCACGTTAATTCACATTCACCATCCACACAGCACATCCATACTGACTCTAAATTGTAATATCTAATGTTCCATATGTTTACCTTCAATTTAACTTAGTAACTTTTTTTGCTGAAACATACTAATAAGAATGCTTTCAACAGAAAGCTAAACTTACAGTGCTCTCTCTCTCTCTCTCTCTCTCTCTCTCTCTCTCTCTCTCTCTCTCTCTCTCTCTCTCTCTCTCTCTCTCTCAGAAAGAACTTTAAAATCCTTTCAGATATGAAACACCCTTTTTTTAATTATATGGGTGAATACTAATAACTACATGTTATCTCTGAGAGAGAGAGAGAGAGAGAGAGAGAGAGAGAGAGAGGTAATGCCCGTCAAATGCAAATATCTTATTCTCCTGGCCTAACACCTATACCTCCTAGCTAGGTCTTCGGA
>NC_090745.1:123827448-123842448 GCF_036898095.1 Palaemon carinicauda | reverse complement strand
TATATTTACGCCGTGACCTTTGACCTACCCGAAAAAAGATCGGTACTTTGGACGTGTTTTTCACGAACACGGGAGACGCCCCTTCTATGGACGTCTGTTAAATTATGTCGAGGAAATATAAACTCGAAATATGGCCAGTCCCTCCAAAGCGGGCGCACCCAGCGGTGGCGCCAGATAAATAAAAAAGCTGTCTGAAAACGAAATGAGTGGAAAATATGGTTTCGCGTCAATGGGCTCATACTATAATGAAAAAGCGGCGTAGGTCATGTTGTGTGTGTGTGTGTGTGTGTGTGTGTGTTTGTACGTCGTGGAACTGACAGGACGTGAGAGGAATGATGGCTAAAATAGGTGGTGTGAAAATTAAGGTTTGATTAAATGTTCTTTTTTAATGTCTTCATATACATGGCTGCAATTATACGTATACTGTATATAATTCACATATAACCAGGTATGTACGCATACATATGCGCACACACACTAATATATATATATATATATATACATGGTGAAGCAATTATACTTGTATATAATCCGCGCACACATACAGTATATATACATATATAAAGTAGATGTACATATTTATTTATATAAATAAAAATATATATATACACACATATATATAGATAGATGGATAGATAGATAGATAGATGGATAGATAGCTAGATACATGGACACAGAAGTTTAGAATTTACATAGAGAAATACACTACCATATTCATCCTTTAACTGCTAATTTCAGATTGACTCCTCTTTGCAAAATATCCGACGTATTATTAAGGACTTCATTTAGGCACACCAAGGCCTCATCAACATTCCGTCGAAACCGGTGGCCCCCATCCTCAGTTACCCAACTCAACGTTTGGAAATGAACCCAATTTTTTTTTAAAACTATCTCCTTTTTCCTGGATACATAGGCTTTTCTCTACCGCGCCTCGATTTTATTTAACTTTTCACCAAAACTCATCGTCTTCCAATTTCTAGATGCGATCAGACTACCTCTTAAGTCTTTGGGTTGTGGTGGCCGATGTGGTAACGTCCCTGACTGGTGAACGCCAGACTGGGGTTCGAGTTCCGCTCAAACTCGTTAGTTCCTTTGGTCGCTGCAACCTTACCATCCTTGTGAGCTAAGGATAGGGGTTTTATGGGAGCCTATAAGTCTACCTGCCGAGTCGTCAGCAGCCATTGCCTAGCCCTCCTTGCTCCTAGCTTTGGTGGAGAGGAGGCTTGGGCGCTGATCAAATGTATATATGGTCAGTTTCTAGGGCATTGTCCTGCTCGATATGGCAATGTCGTGGTCCCTTGCCTTTGCCATTCATGACCAGCCTATAAACCCTTAATACATTTATCAATGTTTGAGTTTGATAAATATTTTTACACCATTTCGGACCTTATTCCTCATACAAACTCTTCGTTTTCTTCAATAACTTTTACAGAGATCCTACTACCTTTCTTGCTTGACCCAATCTTTGACTATATAATATATATATATATATATATAAATATATTATATACACAAAATAAACACACACAAGTATGTACTGTATACATACTTATAAATATATAATATACTAATAAATTTATATTATATAGAAATATACATACATATACGTATATAAACTTCTAGCATAGGATACAAAATGTTTAATACAATTTGAAATTAAAATCTCCCTTATATAATAAAGAGCAAGTGTCTGATTATATATATATATATATATATATGTATTCCTGTTACGCTGAACGGCAGCCACTCGGAAAAAAATAATCTCCAAAAAAATTGCCAAAACTAGCGTGTTGTAGTTAGGAAAGGTGGAGTGGGTGGAAGAATTGAAACTGTGTGAGTGTGTGTGCATATCTATCTAAATATTAACCCGCAATGATATATATATACATATATATATATATATATATATATACATGAATATAAATATATGTGTGTGTAAATGCGTATATCTAACGTCAAGCTGACAAGAATCAACAGCTAACAATTAAAAGTATTTCAAAAGCCAAACGTTCAGGCAATACGAAACATTGCCAAAAAAAAAAAGAACAGAAAAAAAAAATGATAAACGAGACAACATAATCAACGATAATAAGCTGAATTCTTCTCTCAAAAAGAATACAAAATACTACGTTCCAAAGTGACACTTGAAACGACAACTGGTCTCCTGAGACAACAAGACTTGGCACATTAAATATGAATTATCCTGTCAAGAGTTTCTTGGCTACACTTAAAAATTATTATTATTATTATTATTATTATTATTATTATTATTATTATTATTATTATTATTATTACTAGCCAAGCTACAACCCTAGTTGGAAAAGCAAGGTGCTATAAGCCCAAGGGCTCCAATAGGGTAAAATAGCCCAGTGAGGAAAGTAAATAAGGAAATAAATTATATAAATGTTGAGAACAAGTTAGAAATAAATTATTCTAAAACAGTAAAAAACGTATAAAACAGATATATCCTATATAAACTATTAACAATATCAAAAACAGGTATGTCCTATATAAACTATTAACAACGTCAAAAACAGATATGTCATATATAAACAATAAAAAGACTCATGTCAGTCTGGTCAACATAAAAACATTTGCTCCAACTTTGAACTTTTGAAGTTCACCTGATTCAACTACCCGATTAGGGAGATCATTCCACAACTTGGTCACAGCTGGAATAAAACTTCTAGAATACTGCGTAGTATTGAGCCTCATGATGGAGAAGGCCTGGCTATTAGAATCAACTGCCTGTCTAGTATTACGAACAGGATAGAATTGCCCAGGGAAATCTGAATGTAAAGGATGGTCAGAGTTATGAAAAAAATTATGCAACATGCATAATGAACTAATTGAACTATATACCCGACTTTCCTTGGCCCGCCGAAATGTGAATAGATGCTCAAAAAATCTTATGGACAGTAAATGCAAACTATATACCCTTATTTCATTACAGGTGCTGAAGTATCTTGTGAAAATTAGGTTTAATTAGCCAAATTACTTGATTGATTAGCGAGCATATTAATAAACGGAAATGGATAATGTCTCTGAAGCAAAATCCTGGCATAAATGTTGCCAGGCATTTACCTTTTTAAAACAGATATATTAACGTGTGAAGGAGTGATATTACGGTCACCAACCCGTAAAAGATAATAACAAAGTATGGTATAAATTACGGTGGCCTGTATTTTACTGAAATACGGCTCAGAACAGTATATTTTTACGGAGAATTTCCGATTAAAATTGCGTTTTTTTTTTTTTAACAGTGTAGGTTTAGAACACTGTATTCTGAAGTGCCCAATTTCCAATATTACTGGACCGCAATACTAAAACCATTTATCAACCATAATTACTTTCAGTGAGTTTCTTACACATAATTATAATTAAATCAACATTAGGACAGCTAGTGTCGGTCTTGGATTCGTTTTAAAGAAGTATTTCATCTTTTATATAGAATCAAATAACCTACGCACAACTGCAATTAGCTTTTGGGAAAATTGATAAATCATTTGCAAGTCACAAAAATTCCTTAGTAATAGGTAAGATATATAATGACATATATACTGTACATATGTATATATACACATACATATAATATATATTTGTATATAAATATACATATATATTATATATATGATATATATATATTATATATATGATATATATCATATATATATATATATATATATATTATATATATATATGCACTCACACAAAAACACACACACACACACACACACACATATATATATATATATTATGTGTGTGTGTGTGTATATATATAAATATACATACATATTTATATATATATATATATATATATAAACACACACACATTATATATATATATATATATACACATATAAGCAAATACTCTTAAGTCGTCTATCATGTGTTGTACTCTACAAAAATCTTTGAAATTTGGTAGGAATTAAAATAATAAATTCTCATTTTCATTTGGATTCGAAATCAGAATTATCATAAGATTGTTTGGTGAAATCTTTCATTAAGAAATATAAATAAAATACATATGTAGGTATACGTGTGTGTGCGTTATGAGAGAGAGAGAGAGAGAGAGAGAGAGAGAGAGAGAGCTACATCTTTTAAATGCACTTCTATATAAATATGCACTTACATAATACACAAATATATATATATGATATATATATATGATATATATATATATATATATATAGAGAGAGAGAGAGAGAGAGAGAGAGAGAGAGCAGCATCTTTTAAATATACTTCTACGTAAATATGCAATCACAAAAATATATACAGAGAGAGAGAGAGAGAGAGAGAGAGAGAGAGATCGTGCCCGCTGTCTCTCCAAATTCTTGACAGAAACAAACTTCCACTAATCAAGTGGCGAAAGACGGCGCCAAACTCTAACCCCGTGTCCCCAAAACGCGATCTAAATTGAGCTGAGAGAGAGAGAGAGAGAGAGAGAGAGAGAGAGAATGTTCCAAGCTACTACAAAAGAACGAATATTTCCTGTTTGAACGGTCAAAGTAGAAAAATACATTAGGTTTATTTTCGTTCGTTTTGTTTTCTTGTTTACTTGCGGTGTGCTTTTGTGAGATAAAATCTGTCAACATGGATTAACCTAGACAAGCAAATTAATGTATTAACCACGAGACAAGCAAACATGTTCATTAAACCAAGAGGCAAGCAAAGTAACGTAAGTGAACACAAGAACAAAGTGAAGGAAAAACTATGCAAAAACTTTAGATTTTTTTTAATGATCTGAATAAAAATTTATTAAGTATGTTTTTGGTCGACTTTCTACCTATGGAAAAAAAAAATATTTATTGGTTTGTCTAACCATCAAAACGTCTAAGAATATAACAATATTACGTTCTTTGACATTTTGATTGTTAGATAAGATAATAGATTAAAATCTAACATATAAAAAAGCCAACAAATAATGTATATACTTATTTTTTGCCACCGTTGCCCCTACAATAAGGGGTCGGTTGCCTGATGAGCCCTCTCCAATGTCTTCTATCAAAGGCACTGTCTTCCACCAAACCTCTTCTCTCCATATCATCCTTCACCTTATCATCTTCTCAACCGTTATCCCTACATTAAGAGGTTGGTTGCCTGATGCACACTCTCCAATGTCTTCTATCAAAGGCACCCTGTTCCACCAAACCTCTTCTCTCCATATCATCCTTCGCCTTATCTCACCTTCTAATTCTCAGCCTCCCTCTCGATCTTCTCCCCCTGACAGGTTCCTCCCAAGCACCCCCCCCCCCGCCACCACCCTTTGGGGACTAAGAATGTAAAGCTCTGTATACATAAAAGATGTGTTTACCAAAATTTAAGAAATTGACACTAACCTCTGCTATTCTAAGTATTTCATTCTAGGAAACAGTATGAATACAGCTAAAAAAAATTCTATATAGTGTCCATTTTGAGGAAAAAGGAAGCAACAACTAGCATTATTTGTTTACTATTTTTACTAATGATTTTTAGAGGTAATATCACTTCTGAAAAAACTAGATATATACGCAGTGCTAATTTTAGTTGCACTTTAAAATATGTTCTGAATGTGACAATAATTTCCCTATATAATAAAAAGCAACTGTCTGTCTACACATATACACATACACACACACACACATATATATATATATATATATATATGTATATATATGTAAATATATATGTACACATATACAGTATATGCATATGTATACATATACATACATATGTATGTACACACACACATATATATATATATATATATGCATATATGTACTTACACATACACACGCACATATATATATATATATATATATACATATATATATATGCATAAGCACACACACATATATATACATATACTGTATATATATGCATAAACATATACTGTATATATATATACACATATACATATACATATATATATATATATATATATACATATATGTGTGTGCACATATATATGTACTCACACACACACACATATATATATATATATATATCACGTGGATGGGATCATGTTGAGGGATACCCTAGGGTTCGAGGAAGAGTAGTCATACCCAGGTAATAGGGTGTGGCGGGTGTGCGTATATCCATCAAGATATTTAACCGTCATTTTGACGGGTCACGTATACTAGCGTGAAATATAGTATTCCATATTCAGAATGTAATTGATTTTATGTCAGCCAAATATATTAAGCACATTTATTAGAATCAAATAGCATAAGATGGCAGTCTTAAGAGGAGTTCCTTGATAATGCCTTTCAAAGGTTTAAAGGTCGCTCATGAATGGCAGAGGCAAGGGAAATTGACATTGCCCTAGCAAGCAGGACAATGCCCTAGAGACTGACCATACATTATATGATCAGCGCCCAAACCCCATCTCCACCAGGGAGGGCCAGGCAATGGCTGCTGATGCCTCAACATATACACCTATAGGCTCCCCAAAAACCCCACAACCTTAGCTCACAAGAACGGTAAGGTTGCAGATACTAAAGGCACTAACGAGTCTGAGCGGGACTCGAACCCCCGCCTGGCAAACACCAGGCAGAGACGTTACCAATCAGGCCACAACAACCCTAAAATTTTAATTCAGGTTGGGAGAACAACGAGATAGTAATCTATATTAAACGGCTTTGCTTCACCCAAAGAAATATTGTTATTTCCTTTTTTAATTACCTAGATGCAAGTCATCATTTATATCTAGGACATGATTTGTTTTTCAATAATCCTGTAACTCTGTAACATTTTTAAATCCGACTAATATGGGATCATCAAGATACTAAATTATAACCTTTTAAGGATCCCTTATCCTGTATAATTATATATATATATATATATATATGTGTGTGTGTGTGTGTGTATATGAGAGAGAGAGAGAGAGAGAGAGAGAGAGAGAGAATATATACACACATATATATATATATATATATATGAATGTATATACGTATGTGTATATATATACTGCATATATATATATATATATATATACACACATGCATGCGTGTGAAGAGAGAGAATACCTTTCTCACGATAAAATACCTAAGGATTGAGCACAGCCGGAATGCAATCCCAGTAACTACAAACAGAACAACGAAATGCATCATTATAACGAAGCTATAAAGCAAAACGCTTATTGCGTTAATATGACGCACTTCACGTCGTACGAGAAAGAGTCGTTGACCCTCATCTCTGCAACGGCACAGGTCTATCTTCCTAAATGCCGCAAAGCACTAGGAGATAGTGGGTCATTCAACCGAGACCTACGGATTAACGTGGAATGCGAAGCGTCTGGTATCAAAGTCAATAGGTTGGAAGGCGTCCAATCGGTGTTGGATCTCCCGTTGAATAAACGCAAGGTTGACAATGACTCGGTCAAGGTTGTGTTTCTCCAGGTCTTGGAAATCAGCAGTCAAGGGAACTTCCTTTTTAATGGCGTTGTGTCTATTTATACTATTCATACTAGTAATACTAATAATTGCATATATAAGTGAAGTACCTTATGTAGGTATCATGAAATTTACCTGATATTGCAATCATTGGGATATATATATATATATATATAGAGTATATAAATACACACACACACACATATATATATATATATATATGTGTGTGTGTGTGTGTATATATATATATATATATATTTATATATTATATAGCTAACGTTGCTTTCAACTTTATCTTCTTTCAATACTAATTATAATTACGATTTATCACAAGATTTACAAATTACATTCATCGTCCTTACACACACACACAATATATATATATATATATATATATATGTATATGTACACCAAATATAATTTTAAGGTTTATAATCTCCTGAATTCTTCAATAATATTCTTACAAGCAAAAAAATTTATTTCCTCTTTTTCTATTCCCCAAATTAGGAAAGAAAGAGAGAGGCCTATCCCAATTAATTTCCTCTTCTTCTATTCCCAAAATTAAGAAGGAAAATTAAATTGGCCTATCTCAGACAACCTAACGAATATAAAACAAAGAATAGAGAGAGGCCTATCCCAATTAATTTCCTCTTCTTCTATTCCCAAAATTAAGAAGGAAAATTAAAGAGGCCTATACCATAACAGCTAACGAATATAAAACAAAGAATAGAGAGAGGCCTATCCCAATTAATTTCCTCTTCTTCTATTCCCAAAATTAAGAAGGAAAATTAAAGAGGCCTATCTCAGACAACCTAACGAATATAAAACAAAGAATAGAGAGAGCCCTATCCCAATTAATTTCCTCTTCTTCTATTCCCAAAATTAAGAAGGAAAATTAAAGAGGCCTATACCATAACAGCTAACGAATATAAAACAAAGAATAGAGAGAGGCCTATCCCAATTAATTTCCTCTTCTTCTATTCCCAAAATTAAGAAGGAAAATTAAAGAGGCCTATCTCAGACAACCTAACGAATATAAAACAAAGAATAGAGTGAGGCCTATCCCAATTAATTTCCTCTTCTTCTAGTCCCAAAATTAAGAAGGAAAATTAAATTGGCCTATCTCAGACAACCTAACGAATATAAAACAAAGAATAGAGAGAGGCCTATCCCAATTAATTTCCTCTTCTTCTATTCCCAAAATTAAGAAGGAAAATTAAATTGGCCTATCTCAGACAACCTAACGAATATAAAACAAAGAATAGAGAGAGGCCTATCCCAATTAATTTCCTCTTCTTCTATTCCCAAAATTAAGAAGGAAAATTAAAGAGGCCTATCTCAGACAACCTAACGAATATAAAACAAAGAATAGAGAGAGGACTATCCCAATTAATTTCCTCTTCTTCTATTCTCAAAATTAACAAAGAAAATGAACGATGCCTATACCATAACAGCTAACGAATATAAAACAAAGAATAGAGAGAGACCTATCCAAAATAATTTCCATTTCGTATATTCCCCAAATTAACAAGGAAAATGAAATAGGCTCATGTTAGACCAGCTAACGAATGTTAAAACAAAGAATAGAGAGAGGCCTATCCCAATTAATTTCCAATTCTATTCCCAAAATTAAGAAGGTAAAGGACATAGGCCTATCTCAGACCAGCTAACGAATGTAAAACAAAGTATAAAAAAAATGGATAATTAAACCCTCGTACGCACCTGTTGCACAGACCTGGACAGGACTCGGATTACCTGACCGTGTCATTCGGATGTTTGATCCCGGGTTTAGAAACCCGAGAGGGAAGTGAAGACCCGCCCCCACCCCATCCCCCTTCTATTCGCACTTAAACACCAACAAGATCAACAACTCGATCCAGTTCTTTATATACTGTAATGGTCATCAGTACTGGTGTACGTGGCCTGTCAAAAATGACGAGTGAATATTTTGATAGATATGCACACATACACAGATTCAACCCTTCCTAACACCCCCCCCCCCTTCCTCCCCTTTCCTAACTACAACCCCCTCTCACCAGGGTATGACTACTCCTTCTCCCCATAGCCATGGGAGGGATAGAGACAGAATAGTTTTACGTCTGGTAATGCCGCTATGCGTGACTGGAAAGTGACATGTGTGTATATATATATGTATGTGTGTATTTATGTATGTGTATATGTATATATATATATATATATATATATGTATATATATGCATACACATATATATAAACATGTATATGTATATATATATATATATATATATATATATATATATATATATATATATATATATATATATGTATATATATGTATATATATGCATACATATATATATATGTATATATATGTATATATATGCATACATATATATATATGTATATATATGCATACATATATATACATATACATATATACATATGTATATATATATATATATATATATATATATTATGTTTGTTTTTAAATGTGAGCTTTAAATTGAGAATTGAAAATCTAAATTGCTATTTATCACAGCATTTTATTTCAATTTATTTTTATATTCTATATTTGATTTTTTTTTAATTTACTAGATTTAACCAATATTTCTTCCCCCCAAATTTAATCGGACCAACTCTTTAATGGTCAAGCTTGACTCATTGGGCTGTTAAATGATCTATTATCAATAATGGAGCTAGGAGATGTTACAAAAGTTGAACAGTTAACTATGGCAAGACAAAGGAATGGATGGTAAGTAAAAGTCAGATAGCAATGAAAATAAGGTCAGATAGACGTTCCAAAGATCCATTAATACCATCATTAAAGTATCTAATTATGTTCAATACCTTCACTCGAGGAGTTAACTACACTTAAAAAAAATAATAATAACAACTTACACCAGAAATTCCCCGTAAAAATATACTGATCTTAGCCGTATTTCAGTAAAATACAAGAGGCCGTAATTTTACCCAACTTTGTTATTAACTTTTACGACCTGGTGACCGTATTATCACTCCCTTACGTCAATATATCCAGCCGTATATCAGTGAAATACAGGCGACCGTAATTTTTACCCTATTTTGTTGTTATCTTTTACGGTCGGTGACCGTAATTTCACTCCTTTACGTCAAAATATGTTTTTAAAACTGTAGATACCTGGCAACATTTCCTCCAGGATTTTTACCATTTTTTTTTTTAACTGCAAATGTTTAACAGTGATAGTACACTGTAACTGTTCAGTGGCTACATTCCTCTTGGTAAGAGAAGACTCTCTTTGGCAATGGTAAACAGCTTTTATAGGAGAAGGACACTCTAAATTCAAGCCATTGTTCTCTATTATTGGGTAGTGAGCTATAATTAACAAAAACTAAAAAAATCAAACATAAAACCTATAATTAGCATTTAAAGTTTCGTAAATTATTCACACAATTAATCGTTCATAAAAATAAAAAAGTATAAAATTAACTATGATTCGTTCAGAATTATTGATTTCCTTTAATAACACCAATTTCAATCAACTGTGTATATCATTTGTCAAGGGATGAAAATATATGAATATTCCTAAATTCAACAAAGTAGTTTGGAGAGAGAGAGAGAGAGAGAGAGAGAGAGAGAGAGAGAGAGAGCCATGGTTTTAAACTTATTTAAAAATATACGCTGAATGTAGAGAGAGAGAGAGAGAGAGAGAGAGAGAGAGAGAGATTCCTCCTTTTAAACTCTTAGTTATAGAATGACGCTAAATGGAGAGAGAGAGAGAGAGAGAGAGAGAGAGAGAGAGAGAGAGAGAGAGAGAGAGAGAGAGAAATTCATCCTTTTAAACTCTTATTTAAAGAATGACGCTAAATGGAGAGAGAGAGAGAGAGAGAGAGAGAGAGAGAGAGAGAGAGAGAGAGAGAGATTCCTCCTTTTAAACTGTTCGTTAAAAGAATTTTGCTAAATGTAACACGAAGGTTTGAGGCTTCATCCTATGTAGTTCAGATTAAAGAAGAGAGAGATAACTTCCAAAGATAAAATTCTGACAGCGGGACATCTTACTTGACAAGCAGAAGAGGAGCCTTACCAGACACCAGATAAGGATAACATGGGCGTCACAGCCTTCTTCCACGAGAATGCACAAAAAGAAAAAAAGTTTTGTTCTTTTGCGAAAAGGGAGAACAATTTGTTGTAATTGGAAAAATAATATTCTGTAACAACACTATATTATTATTATTATTAGTAGTAGTAGTAGTGGCATTAGTGGTAGTAGTAGTAGTAGTAGTAGTAGTAGTAGTAGTAGTAGTAGTAGTAGTTAGAACAATAATGTTACCATGATCAGCACTTGTAATTGGATAAGTAATTTTCTTTTATTATTATTATTATTATTATTATTATTATTATTATTATTATTATTATTATTATTATTATCATTATTATTATTATTATTATTATTATTATCAATAGTAGTAGTAGTAGTATTTAGAAAAATAAAGTTACCATGATCATCTGCAATTAGAAAAGTAATTTTCTATTATTATTATCATTATTATTATTATTATTATTATTATTAGTAGTAGTAGTAGTAGTAGTAGTAGTAGTAGTAGTAGTAGTAGTATTTAGAATAATAATGTTACCATGATCATCATTTGTAATTGGAAAAGTAATTTTCTTTTATTATTATTATTATTATTATTATTATTATTGTTAGTAGTAGTAGTAGTAGTAGTAGTAGTAGTTAGAACAATACTGTTACCATGACCACCATTTGTAATTGGAAAAGTAATCTTTTTATAACACAAAACTACTACTACTACTACTACTACTACTAGTACTACTACAAGGGAGTAGTGATACTGTTACAATTTATAACAATAATGATATAAGAATAATAACTAAAAACAGTAACAGACGCATTAAGTAAGAGTAGAAAAAATAACTATGATAATTATGATGACATAACAAAATCACCATTTAACATAATCATCATTTCCTAACAATAATAGTAAACCAACATCACGAGTTGCAATAACATTGAGTATCATCACAACGATAGGTGTTGTTTTGGTACGCGATCTCATTTATGGAATGATCTCAGAAATTATACTTTTCTTTTGGTATGCGAGCTCAATATTTTTAATAGGTAAAAAAACCCAAGAATAATATAATATATATATATATATATATATATATATATATATATATATATATATATATATACATATATATACACATATATACATATACATATATATGTATATACACACACACACACATATATATACATATATATATATATATATATATATATATATATATATATATATACAAATATATATATAAACATATATATATATACATATATATATATATACATATATATACAGTATATATACATATATATATATATATATATATATATATATATATATATATATATATATTGGAAAATCTAATGGTTCTTGCTTCGCCCTGAAATGAAGCGAGATCGCATACCAAAACAGCACCCAGTGATAATCACTGAGTATGAAAATTGCCGATGATAATCACCGCGTATAAAAATTACTTTAAAAAACAATAAAAAATACACCAAAACTAACAAATATTACTTGGTATACTAATGTCACTTAATGAACTCACAAGTGCTTTGTAACAACGGTAATAACACCATCAATAAATATACATATGACATAACAACCTATTTACAACAACAACATAAATAATAACAATATCGTCTAAGAAAATCAAAAGGCTTACAATTGGGAGCAAAAGAAAAACTACCTATTCAACCCTAATTGCTTGTTCATAATAACTGCGTCCAGACAAACAATGATAATTCTCCAATTTCTATAACCAAAAACTATAAAAAGGAGAAAAATATCTCCAAAAAATTATCGCAATATGTCATATCTTATAACATTTATAATAATACTAACTAAATTACTATTGATTCCCTAACAGTGTCCCATTGAATAACAAAATTCAATTCTAAAGATTATCGATTGTTTTTCAAGATCATATTCGGGAGAATTAAGGTACAAACTAGAGGGGCACTCAGTAGAGCGCAGACCTCCGGCGCGGCAGCTTATTTCTCGACCTTGACCTTTAACCTTAACATATATTAATTGGCGTGGATTTTCATACTCTTGAATATGAACCAAATTTGAAGTCTCTGTGACAATGATGTACAAACTTATAGCTGATTACGTGAATTGGAAATTTTTCTTGACCGTGACCTTGACCTTCCAAAATGAAATATTTTCCAGCTTTTTACATAACAGGTAATCCCTGCAAGTTTCGTTAATCTACAATTAAAATTGAGGCCAGGTAGCTGTTCACAAACAAACATACGCACACACAAATAAACAGAAACAGGGGCGAACACAACCTCATTCCAACTTCGTTGCTGGAGGTAATAAAAAGCAACAGCAATAACAATAATATACAGTAACTCAACATTAATAATTCATGCTAAATAAACATTGTTCCACTGCATACCACAGAAAATAAAATAGCAAAAGATCAAAATATCTTGATAAATTTCCTCTCTGGAAGTCAATCTGTTCTCCCATTTTTCACTTAAAAGAGTACCGGGAATTCTCCTTTACTAGTTCACCAGTTCATACTCCAGTCCATCAGCTACTGGAACCTGTCCCATCAACTTCAGCAGTTAATCAAAGACCACTCAAGTGGCCGAGAGAGATGGTCCATAAAATTGCTCAGAAAGGTGACAAGCAATACATCAGTTGCAGATTGAGTTTTTTGATTCCCTTCTTTCTAGACGGGTGTCCAGGGTCGTCTCGAACCCATTCGGGAGCTACTTCCAGCTACGCTTATTATCCACCAGATGAAAGTTCAGACTCCAAAAGCTATTTTTTTTTCTTGTGAATCACATATTACACATAATACTAGGTAGAAAATTGGCCAAGGCACCAGCCATCCGTTAAGATACTACCGCTAGAGAGTTATTGGGTACTTTGACTGCCCAGATGGTACTACACTGGATCGCTCTCTCTGGTTACGTCTCATTTCATCTTTGCCGACACACACACAAAATAGTCTGGCCAATTCTTTACACACTCTCCTCTTTCCTCATACACTTGACATCACTGAAATTGCCAAGCAATTCTTCTCTCAAGAGGTTAACTACCTCACTGCAATTGTTCAGTGGATATTTTCCTCTTGGTAAGGGAAGAAGAGACTCTTTAGCGATGGTAAGCAGCTCTTGTAGGAGAGGAGCACTGCAAAATCAAACCATTGCTCTCTATTTTTGGGTAGTGCCATAGCCTGTGTATCATGGTCTTCCACTGTCTTTGGTTAGATATCTCTTGTTTAAGGGTACACTCAGGCACACTATTTTATGTAGTTTCTCCTGCTTTTGTTATTTTGAAGTTTTTTATCCTTTTGATATTTCCAAGTTCTTACAGCTTATATATGAAAGATTTATTTTAATGTTATTATTGTTCTTAAACTTCTCTTGTAGTTTTTCCTTATTTCCTTTCCTCACTGGGCTATTTTCCCTGTTGCAGCCCTTGGACTTACAGCATCTTGCTTTTCCAACTAGGGCTGTAGCTTAGCAAGTAATAATAATAATAATAATAATAATAATAATAATAATAATAATAATAATAATAATAAGCCACAAGCCACTAGAATAGTTGGTAGACCCAGACT
>NC_090745.1:123814948-123822448 GCF_036898095.1 Palaemon carinicauda | reverse complement strand
CAAAGCCACTGCAAAGAAGAGTCTTATAACTAGGCAAGTCATATAGGAATATCAAGACAGCTAAATTTAGCGAAAAATTGTCTGGATATACATTAGATATTTAAACCACTAAAGACAAGGAAGTAGAAAATGTTCATTACATTATAATACTGGTGTAACCAGGTTGTAGGCATACCATGGGCCATAATCATCGAAGGAGTCTTTTACACCAAAGCGAAGACTCATCTCCCGACCTTAGACAACATGTAGTGGGCATACCATGAGCCATAATCATCGAAGGAGTCTTTTATACAAAAGCAAAGACTCAAGAAGAAGATTACTCATCTCCCGACCTCAGACAACATTGGACCATTGCGTAATGATAGAAGGAGGCAGGCAGACGAGAGATAAAGGAGAAAGAGGAAGAGAAGGAAAAAAGAGGAGGTCGTAAGGGTACATGACTTAGAAAACGGAGATGCTGTGTCCTCTCCCACCATGGTCGTCTTTCCCGACTCTTCCTTGTCTCCACCCTTTAAAGGTTTAAAGGACGCTCATGAATGGCAGAGGCAAGGGACAGTGACATTGCCCTATCATGCAAAACAATGCCCTAGAGACTGATCATATATACATATAATCAGCGCCAAAGCCCCATCTCCATCCAAGCTAGGACCAAGGAGTGCCAGGCAATGGCTGCTGATGACTCAACAGATAGATTGAGCGGGACTCGAACCCCAGTCTGACTATCACCGGGCAACGACGCTACCACCAGGCCACCACAACCCCTTTGGTTCCAGACTTTTTCAATTATTGAATTAATAAGAGAAATTTCTCTTCATACATTTTTGGATAGGAAATTCTCTTAGGTTATTGCTAGGTTACTGCTGCAGTTTAGTTAGGCTTTTGTTAAGCATGGCTGTATTCCCTTCTACCCTGCTATTTCCCTATATATCAAATCTCATTCAAACCTTCTACATTATTATCGACATAGTACTATCCAAGTTATAACCCTAGTTGGAAAGGCAGGATGCTACACAGTAAGCCCAAAGACTTCAACAGGTAAAACAGCCCAGTGGAGAGAGAGAGAGAGAGAGAGAGAGAGAGAGAGAGAGAGAGAGAGAGATCAGTGTTATTATTATAATTAACATTATTAGCTAAGCTAAAACCCTTGTTGGAAAAGCAGGATGATATAAGCCCAAAGGCTCCAACAAGGAAAAACAGCCCAGTGAGGAAAGGAAATACGGAAATGATTGAATATACGGGAAAAGTAATACATAATTAATATTAAATATTTTAAGATCAGTAACAACGTTAAAATAAATTTGTAACATATAAACTATGAAGATCGACTTGCCAGTCTGTTCAATACAAAAACATTCTCTCTTCTCTCTCGACAATTACTTTATTTTATTATAGTTCTTCTTTCCTTCTCTCCTTTTTCTTCTATCTCACATTCTCACTCCCTTTTACGTGACTATTATTATTATTATTATTATTATTATTATTATTTGCTAAGCAAGAACCCTATTTGGAAAAGCAAGATGCTATAAGCCCAGGGACGAAAGGAAATAAGGAAATGAATAAACGATAAGAGAAGTAATGAACAATTAAAATAAAATATTTTAAAATAAATAAACGATAAGAGAAGTGATGAACAATTAAAATAAAATATCTTAAAAACATTAAAACAGATTTTTCATATATAAACTATAAAATAACTTATGTCAGCCTGTTCAACGTGAAAACATTTGCTGCAAGTTCTAGACCATTTGTTGATTTCTTGTTTGTATGATTAAGAAAAGGACGAGAGTCAACATTGAAAGTGATTTTCGATAAAAAAAACAACAACAAAAACAAAAATTGCAAATCGCTGCTGATTGTCGATGTTATATACAGCACATGAGGCTCAAGACTGATTGATTGATTATTATCATTATTAATTGCTAAGCTACAACCCTTGTTGGAAAAGCACGATTCTACCGATGGGGCCCCAACAGGGAAAATAGCCCAGTGAGGAAAGGAAAAAGGGGAAAAATATATTTTAAGAACAGTAACAACATTAAAATAAATATTTCCTGTTTAAACTATAATTTTTTTTTTAACAAAACAAGAGGAAAATAAATTAGATAGAATAGTGTGCCCGAGTGTACCCTCAAGCAAGAGAACTCTAACCCAAGAGACAGTGGAAGACCATGGTACAAAGGCTATGGCACTACCCAAGACTAGAGAATAATGGTTTGATTTAGGAGTGTCCTTCTCCTAGAAGAGCTGCTTACCATAGCTAAAGTCTCTTCTACCCTTACCAAAAGGACTGAACAATTACAGTGCAGTAGTTAACCCCTTGGGTGAAGAAGAATTGTCAGGTAATCTCAGTGTTGCCAGGTGTATGAGGACAGAGGGGAATCTGTAAAGAATAGGCCAGACTATTCGGTGCATGTGTAGGCAAACGGAAAGTGAACCGTAACCAGAGAGAAGGACCTAATGTAGTATTGTCTAGCCAGTCAAAGGACCCCAAAACTCTCTAGCGGTAGTATCTCAACGGGTGGCAGGTGCCCTAACCAACCTATTACCTGATTTGAGGTTTTCTGGCATCATGACATCTAAGGTCATTGACGTCAATATCGTTATTATAAATAAAGAATAAAAGAATATTCAATTAAAACCATAAAAGCAAAGATGTCATTTTAAAACTTAAATAGCTTTCAGAAGACCTGCTTCTGAAGTAAAGTTAAAGATATTGCTAGCTTTCAGAAGACCTGCTTCTGAAGTAAAGCTAAAAATATTGCTACCTTTCAGAAGACCTGCTTCTGAGGTAAAGCTAAAAATATTGCTAGCTTTCAGAAGACCTGCTTCTGAAGTAAAGCTAAAAATATTGCTAGCTTTCAGAACACCTGCTTCTGAAGTAAAGTTATAAATATTGCTAGCTTTCAGAAGACCTGCTTCTGAAGAAAAGTTAAAAATACTGCTAGCTTTCAGAAGACCTGCTTCTGAAGTAAAGCTAAAAATATTGCTAGCTTTCAGAAGACCTGCTTCTGAAGTAAAGCTAAAAATATTGCTAGCTTTCAGAAGACCTGCTTCTGAAGTAAAGCTAAAAATATTGCTAGCTATCAGAACACCTGCTTCTGAAGTAAAGCTAAAAGTATTGCTAGCTTTCAGAACACCTGCTTCTGAAGTAAAGTTATAAATATTGCTAGCTTTCAGAAGACCTGCTTCTGAAGTAAAGTTATAAATATTGCTAGCTTTCAGAAGACCTGCTTCTGAAGTAAAGCTAAAAATACTGCTAGCTTTCAGAAGACCTGCTTTTGAAGTAAAGTTAAAAATACTGCTAGCTTTCAGAAGACCTGCTTCTGAAGTAAAGCTAAAAATATTGCTAGCTTTCAGAACACCTGCTTCTGAAGTAAAGTTAAAAATATTGCTAGCTTTCAGAAGACCTGCTTCTGAAGTAAAGTTAAAGATATTGCTAGCTTTCAGAAGACCTGCTTCTGAAGTAAAGTTAAAAATACTGCTAGCTTTCAGAAGACCTGCTTCTGAAGTAAAGCTAAAAATATTGCTAGCTTTCAGAACACCTGCTTCTGAAGTAAAGTTAAAAATATTGCTAGCTTTCAGAAGACCTGCTTCTGAAGTAAAGTTAAAGATATTGCTAGCTTTCAGAAGACCTGCTTCTGAAGTAAAGCTAAAAATATTGCTAGCTTTCAGAAGACCTGCTTCTGAGGTAAAGCTAAAAATATTGCTAGCTTTCAGAAGACCTGCTTCTGAAGTAAAGCTAAAAATATTGCTAGCTTTCAGAACACCTGCTTCTGAAGTAAAGTTATAAATATTGCTAGCTTTCAGAAGACCTGCTTCTGAAGAAAAGTTAAAAATACTGCTAGCTTTCAGAAGACCTGCTTCTGAAGTAAAGCTAAAAATATTGCTAGCTTTCAGAAGACCTGCTTCTGAAGTAAAGCTAAAAATATTGCTAGCTTTCAGAAGACCTGCTTCTGAAGTAAAGCTAAAAATATTGCTAGCTATCAGAACACCTGCTTCTGAAGTAAAGCTAAAAGTATTGCTAGCTTTCAGAACACCTGCTTCTGAAGTAAAGTTATAAATATTGCTAGCTTTCAGAAGACCTGCTTCTGAAGTAAAGTTAAAAATACTGCTAGCTTTCAGAAGACCTGCTTCTGAAGTAAAGCTAAAAATACTGCTAGCTTTCAGAAGACCTGCTTCTGAAGTAAAGCTAAAAATACTGCTAGCTTTCAGAAGACCTGCTTCTGAAGTAAAGCTAAAAATATTGCTAGCTTTCAGAAGACCTGCTTCTGAAGTAAAGCTAAAAATACTGCTAGCTTTCAGAAGACCTGCTTCTGAAGTAAAACAAAAAATATTGCTAGCTTTCAGAAGACCTGCTTCTGAAGTAAAGCTAAAAGTACTGCTAGCTTTCAGAAGACCTGCTTCTGAAGTAAAGCTAAAAATACTGCTAGCTTTCAGAAGACCTGCTTCTGAAGTAAAGCTAAAAATACTGCTAGCTTTCAGAAGACCTGCTTCTGAAGTAAAGTTAAAAATACTGCTAGCTTTCAGAACACCTGCTTCTGAAGTAAAGTTAAAAATATTGCTAGCTTTCAGAAGACCTGCTTCTGAAGTAAGGATAAAAAAAACCGCTAGCTTTCAGTATATCTGCTTCTGAAGTAAAGCTAAAATTACTGCTAGCTTTCAGAAGACCTGCTTCTGAAGTAAAGCTAAAAATACTGGTAGCTTTCAGAAGACCTGCTTCTGAAGTAAAGCTAAAAATACTGCTAGCTTTCTGAAAACCTGCTTCTGAAGTAAGGATCAAAATACCGCTAGCTTTCAGAAGATCTGCTTCTGAAGTAAAGTTAAAAATACCGCTAGCATGGTAGGACAAATCATGTCTAAGAAATGAGGTTCAAGTAATGAGGTCCAAGAAATGAGGTCCAAGACATGAGGTACAAGGTTCAAGAAATGAGGTCCAATAAATGAGGTTCAAGAAATGAGGTTCAAGTTCGATGATGGCAAATGGTAAGTGGCAATGGCAAATGGCAATTGATGTTAACTTTTCGTAATGGATTGGCAAAGCAGGCGAATAAAGAAGGAAATGAACAGCATATACTACGCATATTAATAATTGCCACATACAGTACACGTAATTTTTTTAAAACTAGGATGATACCTTTCCATACATATTTTGAATAATTAAGGAGAGCAATCGTACACATTACTAATATACTACCAGCAATATATATATATATATATATATATATATATATATATATATATATATATATATATATATATATATATATATATATATATACATACATCTATATATAAATGTGTATATATATATATATATATATATATATATATATATATAAACGAGAGTGGTGAGAGACTGGTAGACATGTGTGTTGAACAAGAGATGGTAATAGGTGCTAGCTTCTTTAAAAAGAAAGATAAGAATAAGTATACATGGGTAAGAGTGGCAAATGGAAGAGTAGTAGAAAGGGCATTAATGGATTATGTGTTGGTAACTAGAAGAATGTTTGGAAGATTGAAAGACGTGCACGTGTTTAGGGGTATGGCTAACGGTATGTCTGATCATTTTTTGGTGGAAGGAAAATTAGTTGTAGCAAAAGAGTGGGGGAATAGAGTAGGTGGATGTAAAAGGGAGGTAGTGAGGATTGAAGAGCTAATAAAACCGGGGGTAAGAAGTAAATATCAGGAAAGGTTGAAAATGGCATATGATGAGGTGGGAGTAAGAGAAACTGGTAATTTAGAGGAGGAATGGAAGTTAGTAAAAGAAAATTTTGTTGGGATTGCAAGTGATGTATGTGGCAAGAAGGTTGTTGGAGGCAGCATGAGGAAGGGCAGTGAATGGTGGAATGAAGGAGTGAAGGTGAAAGTGGAAGAGAAGAAGAGGGCTTTTGAAGAATGGCTGCAGAGTAATAGTATAGAGAAGTATGAAAAATATAGAGAGAAAAAGGTGGAAGTAAAGCGCAAGGTACGTGAGGCAAAGAGGGCAGCTGACCTGAGGTGGGGTCAGGGATTGGGTCAGTCATATGAAGAGAATAAGAAGAAGTTTTGGAAAGAAGTGAAGAGAGTAAGGAAGGCTGGCGCAAGAATTGAAGAGACAGTGAAAGATGGAAATGGAAGGTTGTTAAAAGGAGAGGAGGCAAGGAAAAGGTGGGCGGAATATTTTGAAAGTTTGCTGAATGTTGAGGATAATAGGGAGGCAAATATAACTGCTGTTCCAGGTGTTGAGGTGCCAGTGATGGGAGATGAGAATGAGAGAGAGATAACAATAGAGGAAGTGAGGAGAGCACTAGATGAAACGAGAGTAGGAAAAGCATCTGGTATGGACGGTGTGAAAGCTGAGATGTTGAAGGAAGGGGGTGTGACTGTACTTGAATGGTTGGTGAGATTGTTTAATATGTGTTTTGTGTTGTCAATGGTACCAGTAGATTGGGTTTGTGCATGTATTGTACCACTATATAAGGGTAAGGGAGATGTGCATGAGTGTTGTAATTCAAGAGGTATTAGTTTGTTGAGTGTAGTTGGAAAAGTGTATGGTAGAGTACTGATTAATAGGATTAAGGATAAAACAGAGAATGCAATCTTGGAAGTACAGGGTGGTTTTAGAAGAGGTAGGGGTTGTATGAATCAGATTTTTACAGTTAGGCAGATATGCGAGAAATATTTAGCAAAAGGTAAGGAGGTGTATGTTGCGTTTATGGATCTGGAGAAAGCATATGATAGAGTTGATAGGGAAGCAATGTGGGATGTGATGAGGTTATATGGAGTTGGTGGAAGGTTGTTGCAAGCAGTGAAAAGTTTATACAAAGGTAGTAAAGCATGTGTTAGAATAGGAAATGAAGTGAGTGATTGGTTTCCGGTGAGAGTGGGGCTGAGACAGGGATGTGTGATGTCGCCGTGGTTGTTTAACTTGTATGTTGATGGAGTGGTGAGAGAGGTGAATGCTCGAGTGCTTGGACGAGGATTAAAACTGGTAGGCGAGAATGACCATGAATGGGAGGTAAATCAGTTGCTGTTTGCGGATGATACTGTACTGGTAGCAGACACAGAAGAGAAGCTTGACCGACTAGTGACAGAATTTGGAAGGGTGTGTGAGAGAAGGAAGTTGAGAGTTAATGTGGGTAAGAGTAAGGTTATGAGATGTACGAGAAGGGAAGGTGGTGCAAGGTTGAATGTCATGTTGAATGGAGAGTTACTTGAGGAGGTGGATCAGTTTAAGTACTTGGGGTCTGTTGTTGCAGCAAATGGTGGAGTGGAAGCAGATGTACGTCAGAGAGTGAATGAAGGTTGCAAAGTTTTGGGGGCAGTTAAGGGAGTAGTAAAAAATAGAGGGTTGGGCATGAATGTAAAGAGAGTTCTATATGAGAAAGTGATTGTACCAACTGTGATGTATGGATCGGAGTCGTGGGGAATGAAAGTGATGGAGAGACAGAAATTGAATGTGTTTGAGATGAAGTGTCTGAGAAGTATGGCTGGTGTATCTCGAGTAGATAGGGTTAGGAA
>NC_090745.1:123804948-123807448 GCF_036898095.1 Palaemon carinicauda | reverse complement strand
CATCCAAGAATATAAAAAAAAACATTATATATACACATGTAAGGCAAACAAACAAACACACACACGCACACACACAGAACAAATACCCCTTCGGACACAATATGCGATTTTCCCATCACACTGGAATTCGATCCTCTGTGGTGACAAGAGTCGCCGGTTCCAGCACAATAGAAACTGGAAAGTCTGGATTACGAAGAAGAAAAAGGCTTAAAGAAGGACGAGGGAACTGGGGGGAAATAAGAAAAAAAAAGAAAACAGAAGTGTAAACCAAGAAGACGAAAATGAAAACATGAAGAGAACACTAGAAGAGACATGGAAATAAGAGAGAAGAGGAAGAAAAAAAAAAAGGCTTTAGTTACACTGAAGCTGAAATTTTATATATTGCAATAATTGATCACTATTAAAATGAGTCAATGACTTACAATGACTGTTCTCATAATTTTAAACTGTTAAAAACATTAATACATAATGATTCATAATTTCAACTTCTCTAAAGACCATAATAGGATGTTATGCATTTAGACAGAGAATTCATATTTTTCGGTGCTCTTCATCCTAATGTTAAATCTAATATCACTACCTATTTAAGAACGGTAATTAATCATCTAAATCATTTCCTTTCTACAAGCTCAAATGTATTTGATGGTAAAGGGGGTATTATACACATATATTTTACAAGTTTAAAGGTTTAATGGTCGCTCATGAGTAGCAGAGGCAAGGGACAGTGACAATGCCCCAGCAGGATTATACACTAGAGACTGACCATATATACATATGATCAGCCCCCAAGCCTCTCTCCAGGCAAGGTAAGACCGGGGAGTGCCTGACAATGGCTGCTGATGACTCAGCAGGTAGACCTATAGGCTCCCCCAAAACACCCCCATCCTTAGCTCACAAGGATGGTGAGGTTGCACCAAAAAGAAAGAAAGAAAAAAAACTATAGAGCTTGAGCGGGTATCGAACCCTAGTCAAGCATATCGCCAATTAGGATCCTATAGGACTACCAGCTGAGTCATCAACAGCCATTGCCTGACCCTCCCTGGCCATATCTTGGTGGAGAGAAGCATGGGCGCTGATCATATGTAGATACAATATTGTCAATGTCTCGTGCCTCTGCCATTCACGAGCGACCTTTAAAAGCTTTTAAATATCCGTTAGTTTTAAAATTAATTTTTTCCCACGATTAAAACTAGTACATTACGTATATATTAAGCAAGCCAGCTAAGCCATAAGAATTATTTATTAAGCCAATATAAAATAAGAGTAAATTAACAGCGAAGACAAAACAATATCTACATTAGTAGTAAAATATACGGAAAAATTCATAGTTACAAATAAATAAACACAATGAAAATATCTAAGAAAAGTAAAAATAGCTAAAACTTAGACATAAAGCTTAGCTCCAATCTTTCCCAGACTATCTCACCTATATAATTTAACGGTTTAATGGTCGCTCATGAATGGCAGAGGCAAGGGTCAGAGAAATTGCCCTAGCAAGTAGGATAATGCCCTAGAGACTGACCATATATTATATGATCAGCGCCCAACAGATAGACCTATAAGCTCTCATAAACACTCTAACCCTAGCTCAAAAGAATGGTAAGGCACTAAAGGCACTAACGAGTCTGAGCGGGACTCGAACCCAAGTCTGGCAATTACTAGCCAGAGACGTTACCAACTAGGCCACAACACACACACATATATGTATATATATATATATATATATATATATATATATATATATATGTATGTATGGGGTCTTTATATCTATGTATATATCTATGATTCTTTCATGTCACGATCTGGTAGAGAGAGAGAGTAGTCTTACCCTGGTGAGACAGATGTACCCCCATAAGGTACACGCGGAAACCACACTCCCAAAAATTTCCGAACCATAAGGTTGTAGTTAGGAAAGGGGGAGGGGGTGGGAAGGGTTGAATCTGTGTGTGCGCACGCGTGTGTGTGTGTGTGTGTGTGTAAATTTATCTAAATATTTAAAGGTCATTTTTCACAGCTCAGGTACGCTAGTAAACAATATAAACGAAAATGATGTATAAGTCATTAAGAATTCCAATAAGGAATTAAACAGTTATGAAATCGTATTTTTAAACCGAAATTCACATGAAAAACTACGATGAAACTTAACCGCAAAACCCGACTCATTGACCATCAATCAAGAGTAATGATCCCCTAGAGTGAAAGATGACTTGAAAGATTCAAGACGTTGATTAGCAATTAAGGTAATGAGCCAAAAGGTAATCTCAAGCATAAAGTTTACGAAGACCGAAGGTAATGTGCAGCGTTGTGTGTAAAGTTCCAAATATTTTATCGTCTCTGTTTTCCGTTTATCTTTCGTTTATGAATATTCGTAAATAAAGGTTAGATTTATGATTTGACTTACCGCGAAATCTGGTTAGTCATTACTTTGCATGTGCATTTTTCTTTTTACGGTGAATATCAAGAGATAAAATCTTTTTATTTCAACTGCTTATTTAATTGT
>NC_090745.1:123797448-123799948 GCF_036898095.1 Palaemon carinicauda | reverse complement strand
TCCTTAGTTCGCACACACACACACACACACACACACACAAATCTAATGCTACCTAATCTCTTGAAGGTGTCAGCTAATCTGACCTAACTTTAAAACCTTCACGACAACCAACAGTTACGGTTGCAAAATCAATAATCTTTCCTCGCCCGTATTTCCATAATTCCGCATTCCATCACTAATTCTGTCCTTACTGCCATCCCCAACCTTATCGAAAAACCTTATGGCAAAACAAATCATGCGTCAGTATAATGGTTAACCAAATCCCCGACACATACCAACTCTTCCTAATAGTCCGCATTCCAGACGCTTCAAGCTGCTTGTGAATGCAAATACATCCTATATTAATGGTGACGTCAGCTCTGAGGTAGACAGTACACCTTCCCCAACGATGAAGAACCTCCACAGACGGCTAACAAGTCTGTAAAACACCAAGGCGGCTGACGTAAGCTAGCCAACGCGCCCGGCAGAGACCAGGAAGGGGCCCTCAAATAAGAGGAGAGTTTGATAAAAGCCGACGGAACATGACATGGCAACGGTTGATAGCATCGCTTAACGACGGAAAAAAAAACAAGATGAGACGGAGAGATAAGGGAGTAATCTAACAATCTCAATTCACCCGGTCGGACTTCCAGCTTTATCATTAGGGCCTGGAAATCTTTCAGCGAGGTCTTTCGCTTATCCAGACACCCACCGAGACGACTTTGGCCTTCCCAGACCAGAGATAAGGCCCAGGCCCGAGATAAGGCACAGTTTATAAGAGTTAATGTCGTGGCCTTTTTCCTTATCCGGCTCTTTGGTTTCTTCCAATTTGCAATATATTCCCATAATCGCAGGTCCGCCGAGCAACTGTGTTTTGCGAGAGGTATAGTTTGAACAGCTTAAAGGGTTTCTAAGAAAAAATATCACAGACAAAGGAGGTCTTTGAGGACAGATTCATGAAGCAAATAGAGATCTAATTTCATACCTCACAGCGAATGAGATATTATTTCATCCTGAATTGTGTAATGTCTTGTAATCTCTGTAACTTTATTGTCCAAATAATAAAGTACAGAATCCCAAAACTTCATTTAGAACATTTGGTTATTTCACATTTTTTTTCTGAATGATAAAAAACAGAGGTACAACTCAGCTTCCCAGACTTAGCATTATAAAGCACAAATTAAACTAATTGATTGATTTGATAATTTTCTTGGCATTTCTTTCTTATACAAAGGGGCGTAGCTACAGATTTGGGGCCCCCGGGGGTTGAGTTACTAAGGAGAGCCCCTCCCCCTTACCCTAGTGAAATGGTAGCAATTCTAAATGTATACAGATTTGGAGAACCGGGGGCATTTTCAAATTAGCCAACTCCCCCCCCACCCCCACCCCCACCCCCTTAGCTACGACACTGTTCATACAGTTCCTCCTACACAAGTTGAAACACAGGTTATGTATTATAAACATTTTACTTTTCTTCTGTTCAATTGATAAAAGTTTAATCAAAAGCCTCCTTATTTAATGAATCTATCATCGCTCCCTTAAAAGTTAAACACCATCTTTTTACCTCTTCTTTTTATTTAAGGAAAAAAAAAAGACGTCCCAATAAATTTGCTCTTACAAATCCCCAATTGAGCTTCACACCATTAGAGCCTTGTTGTAATTACTGCCTGTGGTGCATAGAACCTTATACACAAAAAGGGTAATTTATGTTCTAACATATAATGAGCATCACTACAATATACGGATGAATACAGAACACAAGAGTTGGATTCGACCAATCCATTCTCCAAACTATGAAACTTAGGAACTTGTCCAACTCGTCTGTGTTCCCAGATTTCTACAATTTCCAGCGTTTTATCAGTTCTATTGATACCAATATATTTTTTTCATAAATGCAGAAAATTTACTTATTATCTAGAAAAAATGCTAATATTCCTAACTAGAATACGCGATCGGTCAAAAATACGGCTAAATATTTAAGCACATACACGCACGCCATCTCACCAGGGTATGACTACTCCCCTCCAACCTAACCGAGGGACGGGGAGAATCCGAGTAGTTATACTCTGAGCGTGACAAGATATATATATATATATATATATATATATATATATATATATATATATATATATATATATATATATACAGTACACACACACACACATATATATATATATATATATATATATATATATATATATATATATATATATATATATATATATATATATATTTATATATATATATATATATATATATATATATATATATATATATATATATATCCAGACACTTAGTTTTTAATATATAGGCGAGTTTACAAGATCTTGGTCAAATACTTCACCCCATTTAAGGAGGAAAGGTCAAAAGATATTAGTTTTATCTTGACAGTGAGCAAAAAACGGGTAAAACATAATTGCAAGACTGGCTCATGAAAGTGCAAAAATAATCATAATCGTTCATTGTTTACTATTCACTTACTTCAATTTATGTATTTATCTTTTTTTTATTGTAAGAATAT
>NC_090745.1:123757448-123789948 GCF_036898095.1 Palaemon carinicauda | reverse complement strand
CCTGTTTAAGCCTGCCTTTTCATGAAGAATTTCTTTGAATTATTGTGACATTCTTGTCCGGAACCTGTTGTATAGAAGCCCGCTATACCCTATGTTGAAATAGTCAGCGGCATCCACCTCGCCTCCCAATCACCACCGAACGGGTTCATGCGCACACTACTACGACCATTTATACTAAATTCAATACTGATACTATCGCTCTTCCCTTTCTCTTTCAGGTTTTAGTATACTACAAACTTGATATTCTTTTACGCTAGAGAAATGAAACCTTACACCCAATACAAATAAATTATACGAAGCTACCTCATTCTTATGTGGTAACACTTAAGTGAATAGAAAAAGGTCAAAAAAAAAAAAAAAAAAAACATTACAATGGTTATGGAGCAAATCGAGTTGATTCCTTAAGCATCTAGTAAAGAACATAGTTACAGATTATTTCAAATTATTGGAGTTAAGATGCATGTCTGTTGTAGCTTTTAGAGCTTTCAAATATGCGGTCCCAAGACTATACAAGCTTCCATTGCACACCAGAATGACTATACTCAATTTTTTTTATCGACGCAGATTTGCACCGAGTCGCAGGGGTGCCCTTTTAGCTTGGAAAAGTTTCCTGATCGCTGATTGGTCAGAATTATCTCGTCCAACCAATCCGTGATCAGGAAACTTTTCCGAGCTAAAAAGGCACCCATGCGAGTCGGTGCAAATCTGCATCGACAAAAAAAATTGACTATATATAGTAAGGCTTTCAAGAGAAAACTGAAAACTTTTTTGTCTAAGCGTTTCGATATGCGAATTTAATAATGGACAATATGCTGTGTGATACGTTAAATACCTAAGAGTGTATATAATATACTGATCTTGTACACTTTAAAAAAGAACGTAATTCTAATTGGAAATTATCCGTAAAAACATGCTGTTCTCAGCCGTATTTCATTAAAATACAGGCGACCGTAATTGTACTATCTTTTACGGGTTGGTGACCGTAATATCACTCCTTTACGACAATATATCAATTTTTTTAAACGTTAAATGCCTGATAACATTTATCCCAGGAATTTTAACGTACTACACGACAAATTTTTAACATTGTACGTCCTGTAGGGAACAGGGTTCCCCTGTGTGATAGGGGACAGGAAAAAAAGCCCATGAAGTAAGTAATCAAGAGACGTAACCAGTCTGAAATGAGGAGGCATTCTTCAGATATATAAGTAGCGTCCCTAGATTGTATATCAGAGAAAGTAGTAATATAACCTTTTATTATTATTATCAATAATAATAATAATAATAATAATAATAATAATAATAATAATAATAATTAGAAGAAAATTATGAGGAGGAGTGGTGATTTTCATACAAGTACTAAATATGCTTGTATGATAAATGGACTTCTTTATTAGACTTGAAAACTATATGATATCAGTACACATTAATCGTACGTTTATTCAATTAAATTCCCAGTTCCAATATTCCGTTAACATACTCCTGACGATTTATGGAAAATTCAAGTTGACACTACACTAAACTATAAGCATTATAATAGACGTCACAAGTTGCCAAAGGTCACCAGAACCAAAAAAAAAATAAATAAATAAACCTTCATATTTGCAAACGATCGAAATTAAACCCTGACCAAATTAGGAACACAAAGAGGCATCGAGAAATCAGGGATTACAAAAAAAAAAAAAAAAAAAAAAAAAAAAAAAAAAAAAAAAAAAAAAAAAACCTTTGACAGATCCTGATCAACTAAAGGATTGGATATGACGTCTAGCTAATCACTTTGATATACGTATCATCCAGTTGACCTTTTAACCCTAACACTTCGAGATTTTTTTTTTTTTATCGATAAGTTTATAACAAATTAATCATATAGAATTTATAGACCAAATGCAGGTGATTAATTAAACAGGTCTCTAATCATTCCATTAATTAGTCGTTGAGAGACATATCCCGGTATCATCAATAATACTTAACTTTTCAAACTATTCCTTACCATGGAGAGTTAGCCAACTGTTATTATTATTATTATTATTATTATTATTATTATTATTATTATTATTATTATTATTATTATTATTACTTGCTAAGCTACAACCCTAGTTGGAAAAGCCAAGTGCTATAAGCCTGAGGGCTCCAACAGGGAAAATAGCCCAGTGAGGAAAGGAAATAAGGAAACTTCTTTCAACCCTCTTTCCTATGACCTAAAAAAATTGCCTTAAATAACATCTATTGGCTCCATATATTACTACCCATTTTAAGGTAACCCGTGACCCATCTATCGAGCATCTATCCTACCCACTCAATCCTTCGCCCCTATCTATGATCTTGACATATTTACCATCAATCCACACACGCACATCAACATCCTACATTTCATCTGTCTCTCCGCCTACCAGCACATCCTACGCCTTCCAACTTCCATCCATTTCAACCGTGAAGAAAAAGAGGTGAAAAAAAAAAGAAATCGTGATCTTAAAGAGTTTTATCCTTTGATGTGATTTGGGTATTGTGAAGTGGAGAAAAATAACCTTCGGTCGTAAAGTTTGATAGACGTTCTAATAGTGTGGGTGGATGGCCGGCGTATGTTTTCGCTTATTTTTCTATTTTAGGATATATATATATATATATATATATATATATATATATATATATATATATATATAATATAAATATATATATGCATATATATATAATATACATATATATATATATATGTATATATGAATATATATATGTATATATGAATATATATATATATATATATATATATATATATATATATATATATATTATATATATATATATATATATATATATATATATGTATATATATATATATATATATATATATACATATATGTATATATATGTATATATATAAATATATATATATATATATATATATATATATATATATATATATGTATATATATATCAGTATATATATATCTTTTTGGTGTTACCTTAAACCTTCAATGAAATATAGAGGCAATTGAAACGAACAAATAATGTTCAGTGTATGTATATACACTATATATATACAGTATATATATACACATATATATATATATATATATATATATGTATATATGTATATATATATATATATATATATATATATATATATATATATATATATATATATATATATATATATATATATATATATATATATATAAGCCATATATCACACACCTCCCAATATCTGGATTCTCTCTACCTCGGGATCAGAGACCCAAGGGGGAATCAACTCAAAAGATAATAGTGTCTGGTCGGCCAGGGAATCGAACCCGGACCCAAGAAACCGAGGTTCCATTGACTTAGCAACTCAGCCACAATGAAGAATGAGGTTATCCCGAATTACAGCTATTTCCAGACCACTCTTGACCAAGTTGCAAAACCTGTAGTCCTCTCTAAAATACACCTTGCGTAAGGTTCAAGTAATATACAATGGTAAGTAACTAAGCTTCGAATGAAGTCAGTTATGGAGGTGTTAATCGGACACAAAAATATTTCAAATTTGTTATTATAGATGAAGTGACCCTACTCTTTCTCTAACCTTATTTAAAGTAGGTAATATTCTACCTTAGGGTGATGAGCGTTAGTTTAAAATACGACAAAGCAAGAGGGGTTAATTTTACATTTCATGCTTGCCTTATAAAACTGATTTCAAGTGTGTCTATATTTTCTTTTTAGCTTCAAAACTTACGAGGAGATAGATGAAGGATTCGAAATCGTGTTTTTTTTTTTTTTTTTTTTTTTTTTTTGCCGGAATTGCACAAAACATAACACACGCAAATATTTCGATTTTGCGAAGGGTATGTATTTAGCCATGTCTGTATAGTTTATTTGTTTGTTAGTTTATGAGCAGGTTTACACAAAAACTACAGTACCGATTTTAACCAAACTTGGTAGTCATGTTGGTTATGACTCAAGGATGACTCCAACATTATGAATAAAGTACATCAAAGTACAAGTACGCGGCAGTACTTTGACAATAATCTCAAAATTAAGAAAAGAGAAAATATTTTGTTCTTAGTTTACTTTTTTTAACATTACGCAAAAACTGCAGAACCCATTTCAACGAAACTTATTGAACATGTGAGGTATGACCCAAGTATAAATCCATTAGATTTTGAAGAAAAAACTTCGAAGCACAAGTACGCAGTGGAATTTAGATCAAAATAGGAATGCTTGGCGTGGCGAAGGCATGCTCTCTACTAAGTCCCCTTTAGTTGTTATTGTTGTTACTGTTTTTTCCAACAACCCTTACTGAGTTTAGCAAACATACTTGATTACATATAAAACTACGGACAATATGCCAAACTTGTGCACAAAAATCTACATTATTCATATTTTTGCATATACTTTTATAATCATTATCATCCCCCTTTAGCAAAAGTGATTTTGTTTACATGTAGACTTTTGATAAAATATGAATTTCTACTGTAATTTATCTTAGTATTCTGTAACATGAACGTTGCATCATTTGTATACGAACTAAAATTTTTACAAAGTTTTGTAATCTTTCTTAGTCCCTTTTATCATCAATACATAATATTGAATACTGATCTGATTACGAGATCATTTGAATAACTGTTTGGGCCAATTTCTTCCGTTTAACTCTCTCTCTCTCTCTCTCTCTCTCTCTCTCTCTCTCTCTCTCTCTCTCTCTCTCTCTCTCTCTCTCTCTCTTCCAGTGTCCCAGTACATTCACATCTCTCTCTCTCTCTCTCTCTCTCTCTCTCTCTCTCTCTCTCTCTCTCTCTCTCTCTCTCTCCAGAGTCCCAGTCGATTCACATCCAACCATTTCTTTATTTTCAAATTTTTTTTTTCATCCATTCAACTCTCTCTCTCTCTCTCTCTCTCTCTCTCTCTCTCTCTCTCTCTCTCTCTCTCTCTCTCTCTCTCTCTCTCTCTCTCTCTCTCCAAATTTCACTAGATCCTATTTACAAACCGTTCTATCTTCCTCCTCCATTCTTTCTCTTGCCTGTCAATCTGGGATACTTAGCCTTTAATACTAGTTTTTCCTGCCCACCCATCCCACCTCCTGTCATGCCCGGTCGGTTTCCAGAAACAGCTCTCTCTCTCTCTCTCTCTCTCTCTCTCTCTCTCTCTCTCTCTCTCTCTCTCTCTCTCTCTCTCTCTCTCTCTCTCTCTCTCAAGGGCCACGTAAGACCTTACTATTCCATAAGGCTAGAGGTGAGGGTAAGGGGTGGCATAAGGCTACCTTCCGAGTCATCAACAGCCATGGTCTGGTCCTCCCTACTCCTACCATGGGTGGGGAAAAGGGCTTCGGACGCGGATCAAAATTACGTCACTCATGAGTCACATTTAAACTTTTTAATACATGATAATTCAAAAAATCTGGAAACAGAGTAACCAGAATATTTAAAGAAATAAAATACGAAATGGAAAGAAAATTAGGAACATAGAGAATAGACAATAGAAAGAATAACGAAAACCAGTTAAGAGAAAATGACTTGCTCTTAATAGCTTCCAATATTGCATTTGAAGCTTCTCACCGAAAGCATGCGGTTTTAACAAGCATGGGCGAGGCAAAATTCCTTTCCCTTAAAAGTAGAAACAGGAAAAGAAATTACGATAAAAACAAATAATATCAGGAGCCCCGGTTACTGTCTTCGCTAAACTGAAAACATATTACATTTCGATAATTCCAGCATACCGAGAGAGAGAGAGAGAGAGAGAGAGAGAGAGAGAGAGAGAGGAGAGAGAGAGAGAGAGAGAGGGAGAGAGAGAGAGAGAGAGCACAAGGAAACCAATTTCTCTATCGTAATGTAGTTTTATCTATAAAATATCCAGTTTGGGATTCAAGCGACGTTTATTCAGCTTGTGAGCTACGAGAGAGAGAGAGAGAGAGAGAGAGAGAGAGAGAGAGAGAGAGAGAGAGAGAGAGAGAACAAGGAAACAATTTTCTCTATCATAATGTAGTTTCATGTCTGAAACATCCGGTTTGGGAATCAAACTATGTTCATTCGGCTTGTGAGCTGAGAGAGAGAGAGAGAGAGAGGGAGAGAGGGAGAGAGAGAGGAATGAAATACAACTGCTCGATGAAAATATCAGTTTAACAACATGAGTAAAAAAGAAGAATAAAAACAGTTTTCAATCCTGATGTACTACTACAACATGAGTCTTTTTATAGTTTATATATGACATATCTGTTTTTGACGTTGTTACTGTTTTTAGAATGATATATTGTTAATTTGTTCTCATCATTTATTTATTTCCTTATTTCCTTTCCTCGCTGGGCTATTTTTCCCTATTGGAGCCCTTGGGCTTATGGCATCTTGCTTTTCCAACTAAGGTTGTAGCTTGGCTACTACTACTACTACTACTACTACTACTACTACTACTACTACTACTACTACTAATAATAATAATAATAATAATAATAATAATAATAATAACAACAACAAAAACAACATCATCAACATCATGTTTTCTCATTTCCCCAAGCTTACCTTGTACATTGTAAAATACCTTTACTTTGACTTCTTACCATTTTTTTTTCTTATTTATTAAAAGTAAACAATTATGAATTACTGAAAATCTTACAATAAATAACCAAAACATCGTCGTTTCAACATTTTTAACAGGCATAATATTTGTTTATACGTATGGACCACCAATGTACGGTGATATATACATTATATATATATATATATTATATACACACACACAAACAAAAAATGCAGCCGTTTATGGTCCACTGCATGATAAAGGCCTCAAACATATCGATTCACGTCTGGGGTTTGGCCAGTTTTCATCACGGCAAGCCAACCTAGTATGGGTGGCCCTGACTAGTAAAGCTTTGCTGATCATGGCCTAAATAAACCCTTTCACTACGTTAAGTTGTCCCCACTCAGTAAATTCAGTAATGGATATATAAATATAAACATTGTGTATATATATATATATATATATATATATATATATATATATATATATATATATATATATATATATATATATATATTCACACACTTTAGCAGATGAATTCCACAAAAATTTAATTTGTGAAGAGCAGAGAAATTTGCATAAGAATGGGAGAAATGAGACTTCAGATATCTGATGGACGCCTCTTATTGAGTTTCCAAAGACGAGTACTCCCGGCAAAAGGGTGAGAACGATCGATTGAGGGGGCCTTATGCCAGACCGGTCCAGTGTCTCAGATACGTCATGAACAATTAAAAAAATATTTTCGGACATGGGCGCAACATACAAATAAACGCATACATACATACACACACATATTACACACACACACACACACACACACACATATATATATATATATATATATATATATATATATATATATATATACATATATATATATACTGTATATAGATAGATAGATAAATAGAGATATATATTTATAAATATATATATAATATAGTGTACATATATGATATAATATATATAATATTATATATATATATATATATATATATATATATATATACATATATATATATAGGCACGTGTGCATTCAACATTAAACTGTTTACCCTAGCATGGGTGACTCCTGAGAAAAAAAAAACAATTAAACTGGCACTGTCACATTCACACACTGTGTGAGTTTTGTGTGGTTGATAAAAAAAAATGGAATGAAATGTAGTTCCGCCAACGAAGTTGGAAGGAGGTTATGTTTTAGCCCTTGTTTGTGTGTTTGTGTATGTGTTTGCTTGTTTACAGCTTCCCAGCCACAATGAAATTTGCAGGGATTAACTGTTATGTAAAAAGCTGGAAATGATTAAATTTTGGAAGGTCAAGGTCATAGGTCAAGGTGACGGTCAAGCAAATTGTCCAATTCACGTAATCCACCATAAGTTTGAGCATCGTTGTCACAGAGACTTCTAACCTGCTGTATGAAAATCCACGCCAATTAATACATGGCAAGGTCAAGCCCAAGCTGACGCGGCGGAGGTCTCCGCACTACCGAGTGCCCCTCTAATGTTTTCATCTTGTAAGCAACTCTTCTAGGAGAAGGACACTCCAAAATCAAACCATTGTTTTCTAGTCTTGGGTAGTGCCATAGCCTCTGTACCATGGTCTTCCATTGTCTTGGATTAGAGTTCTCTTGCTTGAGGGTACAATCGGGCACACTATTCAATCTAATTTCTCTTCCTCTTGTTTTGTTAAAGTTTTTAAAGTTTATATAAGAGATATTTATTTTAATGTTATTCTTATAACATCTATTTTTTCCTTCTTTCCTTTCCACACTGGGCTATTTTCCCTATTGGGGCCCTGGGCTTATAGCATTCTGCTTTTCTAACTACGGTTGTAGCTTAGCAATTAATAATAATAATAATAATAATAATAATAATAATAATAATAATAATAGAGGATTAAAAAATAAAAGAAAATGAATTTAACTATGTACATGGAGACAAAGGGTATTTTACCACCAAAAGTAAGAAGGTAGATCACTTAATACAAAGGATATTTATTTATTCATTTATTAATCTTGCCATGCGCAGAAGAGCAGCCTTAATACAAATGTAACATTAAGAGAGCCGTTAACTATTTCTTTAAAAAAAAATTGAGGTTTATGTGCTAAGTAGAATATATACATTTCAACTTTGTAATTAGAAAGACAGCCAAATCACTTGACTTAAAAAAAAGGTTTCCACTGATCTGTCAATCAGGAAATCAATAATTTTGTTCTTTGTTTTATAAAGCGCTGCTTTCTAATTTTAACCGAGAGAAAATATTTATATAATGCTAAGAATTATTGGCATTAATCAAAAGTATATTCTTTACGAGACTTAAAAAAATTATATCCTCTCTCAAGAAAAAAAAAAATCTAACTATTCGCATCAAAACTATGTGTAAAGCAATACATTAATCGGCTATCACAAGAAATATAAATCATACTATTCACATTCTCTCTCATCACGGTTCTTCAAAATTGTCTTTGTACTGTCACATTTACTCCTCCCCTTAGTTATTTCCCCTTCCTTCCCCAACCATAGAAGGGACAGTTCCCCTCCAGAAAATCTCCCCTTACGACAGATAGAGATAAGCTATATCTACAATCACTTCATAACTCTTCTCTTCTTCTTGTTACGTACTTAAACTGCTGTTCAAGAACCCCGAGGAATGGGGGGGGGGGGAGGAATGACATGCCAATAGCAAGAATGGTGCCACACAGGTATGAGACAATCTCTCTCTCTCTCTCTCTCTCTCTCTCTCTCTCTCTCTCTCTCTCTCTCTCTCTCCAAATGTTTCATGAAGTTAATTTCTTTGTTTTTTCGACAATAACTACATGAATTGATTAAAAATATTCGAATATATGCAAAATAAATATGGAAATAAAAGAGAGAGAGAGAGAGAGAGAGAGAGAGAGAGAGAGAGAGAGAGAGAGAGAGAGAGAGAGAGAAAACCCAGTTAACAACCTCCACTGTTGCCTGGATACAGAATTATTAACCAATCTGACGTTGTTATTCCTTGCAATGTTGGCTACATAAGACTTATGCTACCATTTGGCAAGTGTTCAAAATACTTCACTGACAGAGAGAGAGAGAGAGAGTGAGTTGCTGAAACAGCTATCAGTAATTACCTCCGTCAAGGATGTATCGTTTTTAATTAAGTCTGAATGTTAACAAAATTAAGTTTTTTTTTTATGTTTTTCTTCATCGTCCGACTTTCCCTGTATTGGGAATTTTGTTCCACATTCACTGCACTTCTAATTTTCATTGGGTACTCAATGGCAAGAATGTAGATGCTGTAATATACTGATAGTCAGGATGTTTATTTGTTTTCTTAATTTAGCTGAAATAAAAACCGTATATATGTATATATATATATATATATATATATATATATATATATATATATATATATATATATATATATACTACCGCTAGAGAGTTATGGGGTCTTTTGACTGGCCAGACAGTACTACATTGGATCCTCCTCTCTGGTTACGGTTCATTTTCCCTTTGCCTACATACACACTGAATAGTCTGGCATATTCTTTACATATTCTCCTCTATCCTCATACACCTGACAACACAGATTACCAAACAATTCTTCATCACCCAAGGGGTTACTGCACTGTAATTGTTCAGTGCCACTTTCCTCTTGGTAAGGGTAGAAGAGACTCTTTAGCTATGGTAAGCAGCTCTTCTAGGAGAAGGACACTCCAAAATCAAACCACTGTTCTCAAGTCTTGGGTAATGCCATAGCCTCTGTACCATGGCCTTTCACTGTCTTGGGTTAGAGTTCTCTTGCTTGAGGGTACACTCGAGCACACTCTCCTATCTTATTTCTCTTCCTCTTATTTTGTTAAAGTTTTTATAGTTTATATAGGAGATATTTATTGTTGTTACTATTCTTAGAACATTTTATTTCCTTTTTTCCTTTCTGGGGGGGTGAGTGTGTGTGTATGTTGTGTTTTTGTGTTTTCGTGTGTGTGTGTGTGCGCGTATTTATGCAATTTCGCCACGAAAGGAAAAGTGAAAAGACTCCAATCAAGTCCTTCCACTTTTACTTTCATCGCTACATTACATATTTTTTGCTCATTACGTGTAAGCTTTCGTGATATCTGTAGATACAGCATACAGGCATACTCACATACTGTACACACAGACAAACATATATATAAATATACATACATATATATATATATATATATATATATATATATATATATATATATATATATAATATATATATAATATATATGTATATATATAAATATATATATATATATATATATAATATATATAATATATATGTATATATATATAAATATATATATATATATATATATATATATATATATATATATATATATATATATATATATACACACACACTGTAAAAGGAAAGGTCAGAGAAGAGACAGTATACATATTTGCAAAGCTATAAGCAAAGTTAATTTTTATGGCTAGGATGTATAAAGGACTAATGCATAAAAATAATAATGTACTAATTCGGGACAGTGGAGAAAAACAAAATTATCTGGTGAAAGGGTTTAAAGGCATCTGCAAGAGTAGAAAGCTTGAAGTAAATATAAGATAATAAAGTGGAAACCAAGAATACAGAGTTTTAAATGTTAGTATCGATGTTGGAAGAATGGAAGTAAGAATGTAGGTAAATGTAATGGATAATGACAAGATAAGAGAAGAGGCGAAGCACATAATAGGATAAGTAAGAATGATAGGGGCATATGTGCAAGAGATTGCTCAGACTATCTGCTGCGTCATCAGCAGCTACTGCCTGGCCCTCCTTGGTCCTAGCTTGGGTGGAGAGGAGCCTTGGGCGTTGATCATACAATATATGGTCAGTCTCTAGGGCATTGTCCTGATTGCTAGGGCAATGTCCCTGTCCCTTGCCTCTGCCATTCATGAGAGACCTTTAAACTTGAATTCTACGTGGAAGCTTTGGTGTAAATGTATGCTGGGATTTGTGAATTAAATCTCCTTTATGTAAATGGAGTGGAAATATTTTTATGTTGAAAAAGGCTGACATAAGTATTTTTATAGATTATTATTATTGTTATTATTATTATTATTATTATTATTATTATTATTATTATTATTATTACTTTCTAAGCTACAACCCTACTTGGAAAAGCAGGATGCTATAAGCCAAGGGGCTCCAACAGGGAAAATAACCCAGTGAGGAAAAGGAACAAGGAAAAATAAAATATTCTAAGAACAGTAACAACATTACAACAAATATTTCCTATATAAACTATAAGAGCTTTAATAAAACAAGAGGAAGAGAAATAAGATAGAATAGCGTGCCCGAGTGTACCCTCAAGCAAGAGAACTCTAACCCAAGAAAGTGGAAGACCATGGTACAGAGGATATGACACTACCCAAGATTAGAGAACAATGGCTTGATTTTGGAGTGTCTTTCTCCTAGAAGAACTACTTACCATACCTAAAGTCTCTTCTACCCTTATATATGGAATATCTGTTTTGATGTGGTTACTGTTTCTAAAAGTATTTTATTTTAATTGTTCATTATTTCTCATATCATTTATTCATTTCCTTATTTCCTTTCCTCACTGGTCTATTTTTCCTTGTTGGAGCCCTTGGGCTTTTAGTATCTTGATTTTCCAAATAGGGATGCAGATTAGCTAATAATAATAATAATAATAATAATAATAATAATAATAATAATAATGAACTGCTAGGGTAGATAATATGGTGCAAGAAGAATCGAGGGGCCAGAGTATGAAAAAAAAAAAAAAAAAAAAAAAAAAAAAAAAAAAAAAAAAATGGTGCAAGATAACGACAGATCATAACTATCATTATTATTGTGACCCAAGGTACAACCCTAGTTAGAAAAGCAGAATGCTATAAGACTAAGGACTCCAACAAGGAAAATAGCCCAGTGAGGAAAGGAAATAAGGAAACTGATAGAATGGTGTGCCTGAGTGTACCCTCAAGCAAGAGAACTCTGACCCAAGAGAGCGGAAGACCATGGTACAGAAGCTATGGTCTTTGGCAAAGAATGAACGACAACAGTATAATGATAAACTGTTTCATTCAGAACAGCTAAGAGGTCGCAGGAGACGATAGACTGGAAAGAGTTCGATAGATTACGTGAAATAAGCCCTATTACTGTTCTTATAATCTTTTCTTGTAGTTTGTTTATTTCCTCGGTTCCTTTCCTCACTGGGCTATTTTTCCTTGTTGGAGCCATGGGGCTTATAGCATCTTGCTTTCCCAACTAGGGTTAGAGCTTCGCTTTTCATAATAATAATAATAATAATAATAATAATAATAATAATAAAGGGCCGTGATATCCAGGAAGCTAGAGGATATAGGGCACAACATGTTTAAGGGAATTAAACGTGCTGCTGATGAACCTTGCTGGGATATAATGCGACTGATATTACAAGAAGAAGAAGAAGAAGAAGACACTAGACAGGCATAGCCATCTCCATTCATAAAAGCACAGCGCAAGCGTTCTCCAGACAAGCACTGAAATAAACCACTACGAAAGAGTATCTTTGGGCACAAGGCCCGGCCCGCTCCTCCGAAGAACTGACACTCTGGCAATAATATCAAGATGTTTGTCTTACTCCAACAAGCGAGAGCTATTTCAGGTCGTTATCGTATTTGCCTTCATAAAAGTGCCATTATTTATTCTGGAGTGGCTTTGTCGCCCCTGGGCAGACAATTGGTGTCTTGTAAAGACGAATGTTGGGTTGAAAAGAGACAAAACAACTTTGTCACCAAGATAAATGTTGTCTGCCAAAGATCTCCATTGATATCACGTTCGTTTTCTGCATTTCATAGTTTATTCGTAGTTTAGATTTTTTAAGATACTACTATTACTACTACTACTACTACTACTACTACTACTCATAATAATAATAACAATAATAATAACAATAATAATAATAATAACAATAACAATAATAATGAAAATAACAATAACAAAAATAATAATAATAATAATAATAATCCTACTACTACTACTACTACTACTACTACTACTACTACTACTACTACTACTACTACTAATAATAATAATAATAATAATAACGATTAAGAGCTACTAATCGATTTAGTTTATTAGTTTGAATTTATTCATCTAGAAATTCCAAACTCCAAAGTGATACAGATTTGACATAGAAATTTATAAACAAAATTGCCTCTGTAAACAAAAGATTTCTCACTCCTTATGTTATATATTTTTCTTATTGGAAATCATTACAATATTCTTATCTTTGAGTAAAGTACTTATCTAAAAAAAAAAAAAAAAAAAAAAAAAAGCAAGGTGAGAATTTAAAGCATTAGTGTACTTACAATTGTTCAACCTGCAATTTCGATAGATTATTCAAATAGAAATTAAAATTATTCAAACATTTGGAAAAAAAAAATATAGTTCAATTCCTGCTGACACAATTGCAAGCCAATGAATTTAAACACCATTATACAAAGGGAAAGCTATTAGATAAAGAAAAACTATTAATATATAGCAAACAATAATTCATCAATGTAAAAGTAAAACAAGAATTAAACATTAGTTAAAAGTGAACACCAGACTGGGGTTCGAGTCCCGCTCAAACTCGTTAGTTCCTCTGGTAGCTGCAATCTCACCATCATTGTGAGCTAAGGATGGGGGGTTTGGGGAAGCCTATAGATCTATCTGCTGAATCATCAGCAGCCATTGCCTGACCCCCCTTGGTCTTAGCTTGGGTGGAGAAGGGGGGGGGGGGCTTGGGCGCTGATCATATGTATAAATGGTCAGTCTCTAGGGGATTTCCCCTTGCCTCTGCCATTCATGGGCAGCCTTTAAAATCTTTAAACTCAAACCCTTGTAAACATGGTAATATTGCTAACCTTTAAGATTAAGATACTCTTAAGTGACTTGGTAACCCAACCACCCTCATCTTAATACTGGTCCCAAGCTATGTCAAATGTAACATAACAAAAGATATTCCTTTAATAATGATTTACGATCATTTCAGTTGTGCGATGACATGCACATTCTCAAAAAAAAAAAAAAAAAAAAAAATCTCCCCCCCCCAAACCCACATCCCCATTATAAGCAAACCCTCCTGTCCTTCTTATTACAATGTTACCTCATTTACGGACCTTCTAACCAGTAAGCATGAGGGTCCCCTGGTCCTCCAGCAGCAGCCCTTACATAGCGAGGTCGAAGTTAAAAGGAAGAAGACCTTGAAAAGAAGTTTTCCATTGTTGACATACCATTTCTCTTAATGTTGACAAGTGACTCTCTGTCACTGGGGTACGGCACCGACAGAGAGTGGTAACATACAGAGCTCAAGACTGTTTATGGGCACCTGAACAATACTTCATCAGCGGGTATTGGACCCGAGCATATAATAAAATGCAACAGTAAGGTCATTACTTGCAGTACTTAGAGGGAATTTATGGACACGGGGCATTGGATCCAAAGAAAATATGTACACAGACCTCCTACCGCTTCAACAATAAGGGCCTCTGAGCACCCAACGACAAACGTATCTAATGGTTAAAATGCCTCTCAAAATGACCAATCAACTTATCATTGGTTACTCCCTTCATCACTTCGACCTTTTACGCAATTTCTTGACAACCACTGACCTTTTATGGCAACCACTGATCTTCTATGGCAACCGCTGACCTTTAATGGCAACTACTGACCTTTAATGGCAACCACTGACCTTTAATGGCAACCACTGACCTTCTATGGCAACCGCTGACCTTTAATGGCAACTACTGACCTTTAATGGCAACCACTGACCTTTTATGGCAACCACTGATCTTCTATGGCAACCGCTGACCTTTAATGGCAACTACTGACCTTTAATGGCAACCCACTGACCTTTTATGGCAACCACTGACCTTAATGGCAACCACTAACCTTTAATGGCAATCTATGATCTTTTATGGCAACTACTGACCTATACAAATGAGGAATGTTAATCTGATAATTGTTTTTTCCTTCACCCAAGAACACTTACCAAACAGCTCTACAACCATAGCTGAAGTCTATGGCAATCAAAGAAATTATGCAACATATTAGCAACCTTTAGCTTACATGAAATTTCCTTTCTGCATTAGCATGTCGCTCATTCTCTTAATATTTTTGGCCTTTATTCAATTGCCTTGCAACTCATAATCAAAATCCTTGACATTTATACAGATATTCTTGACCTAAATTTAGATAAATGCCAAAATTACACTAGAAATAAGACTTAGCTCCTTTTACAGGAAAGACCTTCAGTAGAAAGCTCCTTAAATTTTCATATTATGCGCTTGTTCTCAGATACAGGAGATTGAATATGAAAATAGAGGAAGAATAAATTGAGAGAATGAAAAAAGAGCAGAACCAATGGCTAGATTTGTTCGTTCCAAAATTTTGCAAAAATTAATTACTCTTATATTTACTAACTCTTGCATTACAGGAGATTAAATAAAAAAGTGAAGGTAGAGTACATTAAGAGAATGAAAAAAAGAGCAGACCTAATTGTTATATTTGTTCTTCCCAAACTTTTGCAAAAAGTAATTACTCTTATATTCACTAAATCTTACATTACAGAAGACTGAATAAGATAATGGAGGAAGAGTACATTGAGAGAATGAAAAAAGAGCAGACCCAATGGCTAGATTTGTTCGTCCCAAATTTTGTCAAAAGTAATTGCATTATTATTACTGACTCTTGCATTATCTTTATCGTCTCTGTCGCTATTTTGAAAATCAATATGATACTACCTCGCGAACCAGACTCACAATGTCTGTTGCAAGCTTTTAAGCAAAGGATATTTATATCAAGATGGAGGGCAGAAGTATTTATATTATTATCATTATTATGCCATTTAGAAGAAACTATGAAACCCCATAATTTTCAATGGTGGTTTCACGCAACAAAAACTATAAATAAAAAATGAGAAAAAAAACTGACATATAAGTTAATTAACATAATAAATAAAAAAACAAAAAATTAAAACATACTAAATATATAACTATAAACGGAAAAGATATTATTTATAAACAAACAAAAAATAATAATAAATTTATTTCAGTCACACTAGAACGGAGGACAGAATGTGACATTTTGTGCGAGCCAAAGGTCGCAAAGATCACAGGCATCGGAAATATCCCCCTCCCCCTCCCCCTCCCCCCCCCCCTCTCTCTCTCTCTCTCTCCTCTCTCTCTCTCTCTCTCTCTCTCTCTCTCCTAGAAGACGAGGTAACAAGAACCAATTTTACGCAGTCACTTGAATTGCCTCCACGCTACCTTTAATCTTTATTGGTTTTTTGTCGTTTTTCAATGCCAAAACACAAATTTTAGCTTAGGCCTGAAGAAATTTTTCAAAATTTAAAAGAAGGGAAGAACTGAACCACGATGGAAGCAACAGAACTTTATGCTTGTTGAAGGTAAAAAAAAAATATACGATATAAATGCTTAACAGTAGAATCACCTCAACAGTAGTATGACCTTAGGGTTGTGGTGGCCGATGTAATAACGTCCCTGACTGGTAAACACCAGACTGGAGTTCGAGACCCCCTCAAACTCATTAGTTCCTTTGGTCGCTGCAATCTCACCTTTCTTGTGAGCTATGGATTGGGAGGGGGGAAGGGGTTTGGGGGATCCCATAGGTCTATCTGATGAGTCATCAGCAGCCATTGCCTGGCCCTCCTTGGTCCTAGCTTGGGTGGAGGGGGCATGGGCGCTGATCGTATGTAGATATGGTCAGTCTCTAGGGTATTGTCCAGCTCGCTAGGGCAATGTCACAGTCCCTTGCCTCTGCCTTTCATGAGCGGCCTTTAAACTATAGAACACGTGAGAAGGGCCTTCATACATAAAAAAATGTTTCTGGTCATATCTGTTATAAAAAAGAGACAAGTATTCTCTAGAAATATAAAAATACTTTTAACTCTTAACCGTACTTTGTATGCTGTAAACATTGAAACAAGGACTCTTGATTGCCCCAAAAAATCTACTTTTGAGGCAAAGATGAGCAAACAGCTGTAGTATTTATTTCAATAATGGCATGACAAATTAATAGTTGTAGTTATGAGAATCGTATCTTTTAAAAAACTCCTCCTCCTACTTCTTCTTCTTCTTCTTCAGACAACCAATCTGCTTACAGAAAACTATACTCTACAGAGACAACCATCTGTTCCGTTGTAAATGATATGCTGGAAATGATGGATGAAAATAAATGTGGTATTTTAATATTAATTGTTCTCAGTACTACTTTTGTTAAGCTACAACCCTAGTGGGAAAAGCAGGATGCTATAAGCCCAGGGGCCCAAACAGGGAAAATAGCCCAGTGAGGAAAGGAAACAATGAAAACTAAAATATTTCAAGAACAGTTACAACAGTAAAATAGATATTTCCTATATAAACTAAAAAAACTTTAAACAAGAGGAAGAAAATAAGACAGAATAGTGCGCCCGAGTGTACCCTAAAGCAAGCTACTAAATGATCTTCGGTCTACAGGCGTTGAAGATCAAGCTTTCGAATATTCACCTTCTTCTTCTTCTTCTTCTTCTTCTCTTGCCTCTCTGAAGATTTCTTTCTACGTAACCCCACGCGGCGTCAGGTGGTCGGCGTGCCTCGAGAAAGCAGCCGTCCACACGAACTCAGCAGCAGCAGCATTTTATGTACAACTTCTGTTCTTTATGTATCCGTCATTGGCTCAACGTCTTTGCCTCAACAGTGGATATTTGGGGCGCCCAGGAATCCAAGTTTAAATTATTATTATTATTATTATTATTATTATTTTGTGTCAATAGGTGTAGGAGATGATGATGATGATGATGATGATCATTATTTTTATTATCATTATTATTATTTTTACTATTATTATAATTGTTATTATTAGTATTATCATTATTATTACAATTAGTAATATTATCAATATTATCATAATTATTATTATTTTATTATTATGATTATTATCATAGTTAAGGATAAAAAAATGTCTTTGTGTATTATAGTAAGGCACATTGATACAAAGAGAATACATACACTGTATATAAAAGTGTTAATTTTCATGTACTTTTTAATATTCATTTGTTAAAATTGCGCAAGCATTCACTAATTAAATAAACTATTTACCTAATACTGTCTGTATGTCCCTGAAATATCTGAACAATTAACATTAATGACTGAACAATTACAAAAATATCGGCTTAATCATCTGGTTAGCATAATATAAAAATAAATAATTTATATAAAAATATGATAATAAAATTAACAATCGAGATTTTTTTTTTCGCAAATCTAAAAGCAATATGGACTCCTTTCTTCCCAAATAAATAATCAAACGAGAAAACCAAATGAAATTATAATCAAGCAATAATTGCTTTACCAAAAAATAAAGGAAGAAATTAAAAAAATAAATTAAAGAAAAAGGACCCCGAACAAGTATTGAATCACCTCATGGTGGATGGGATTCAAAAACCATGACACAGTACAATATTGATTTAATTTGTGAGAGAGAGAGAGAGAGAGAGGAGAGAGAGAGAGAGAGGAGAGCGATTATCCTTTCCTTAACTTTGAATAATGGCAGTAAAACTAACCTGAGAGAGAGAGAGAGAGAGAGAGAGAGAGAGAGAGAGAGAGCCTTACCTTATTGCCTTATTTTTTGTTTGGGTTCCCCCAGGTCCCTCAGTGTGAGGCACCTCGTATATCCACCAGAGTTGCTAATACATCTTCCGGTGTATTTTGCATCTTCCAGTCTTGGATGGTCTGGGATGCATCTTAGGTATTTATCGAGCTGCTTTTTAAACGCATCTACGCTCACTCCTGATATGTTTCTTAGATGAGCTGGCAGCACATTAAATAGTCGCTGCATTATCGATGCTGGTGCGTAGTGGATTAATGTCCTGTGCGCCTTTCTCAGTTTACCTGGAATGCTTTTTGGTACTATTAATCTACCTCGGCTTGCTCTTTCTGATACTTTAAGCTCCATGATGTTTTCAGCAATTCCTTCTATTTGCTTCCATGCTTGTATTATCATGTAGCGTTCTCTTCTCCTTTCTAGACTGTATAGTTTTAAAAATTGCAGTCTTTCCCAGTAATCAAGGTCCTTAACTTCTTCTATTCTAGCAGTATAGGACCTTTGTACACTCTCTATTTGCGCAATATCCTTTTGGTAGTGTGGGTACCATATCACATTGCAGTACTCGAGTGTACTGCGCACATAAGTTTTGTAAAGCATAATCATGTGTTCAGCTTTTCTTGTTTTAAAGTGTCTGAATAACATTCCCATTTTTGCTTACATTTAGCCAACAGTGTTGCTATTTGGTCGTTGCATAACATATTCCTATTTAAAATTACACCAAGGTCTTTAATTGCTTCCTTGTTTGTGATTGTCTCATTATTAGGTCCCTTGTATGCATACACCATTCTTTCTCTGTTTCCATAATTTATTGATTCGAATTTATCGGAGTTAAATACCATCCTATTTATCTCCGCCCATTCATATATTTTGTTTAGATCTCTTTGTAGTGAGTTCCTATCTTCATCACAAGTAATTTCTCTACTTATTCTTGTGTCATCGGCGAACTTCTCACTACGGAGTTTTCAACATCACAGTCTATGTCTGAGATCATAATAACAAATAGCAGTGCAGCTAATACCGTACCTTGGGGCACACCAGATATTACCTGGGCTTCATCTGATTTCTCGTCATTTGCAACCACTATCTGTTTTCTGTTTTGCAGGAATTCTTTTACCCATTTTCCTATCTTTCCCACAATATTATGCTTTCTCATTTTTTTCTCCAATATGTTATGGTCTACCTTGTCAAAGGCTTTTGCAAAATCTAGATAGATCACATCTGTGTCTTTTTCATTTATCATATTATTGTATATGTTTTCATAGTGAGCTATCAGTTGGGTCTGTGTACTTTTTCCAGGTACGAAACCGTGTTGACCCATATTAAACAAATTATTTTTGACCAAATGGTTCATTATTTTCTTTTTTATTACCCTCTCATACACTTTCATAATATGTGATGTTAGACTAACAGGTCTATAATTGCTTGCCTCTAGTCTTGATCCACTTTTGAAGATAGGGGTTATATAAGCTAATTTATGTTTAACAAATATCTCGCTCATATCTATACTCTGTCTTAGCAGTATTGCAAGTGGCTTCGCGATAGTGTTTGCAGTTTTTTTTAACAAATCGCTGGAACTCCATCTGGTCCGGCTGCCGATCCATTTTTAATTTCGTTTATAGCCGTGACAATATCTGCTTCATTAATATCTATATCCGTTAGATATTCAACATTTTCTTCTCTCATTTCTGTTTCATTATTCTCATTCGCAATTCTTGGCGTGAACTCACTCTTATATTTTTCTGCTAATATGTTGCATATTTCCTTTTTTCATTCGTTAGAGAGAGAGAGAGAGAGAGAGAGAGAGAGAGAGAGAGAGAAAATATCCTTTCCCTAACTTTGAATAATGGCAGTAAAACCCACCTGTGAGAGAGAGAGAGAGAGAGAGAGGAGAGAGAGAATTATCCTTTCCCTAACTTTAAATAATGACAGTAAAACCCACCTGAGAGAGAGAGAGAGAGAGAGAGAGAGAGAGAGAGATTTGGGACGAGTGTGACGTTTGAAACATTGTCCAGCTGTGTTTAATTTCCAATTGCTTCATCATTCAAACCTATTTGCTAAGCAATTCTCATGAATATATTGACTAGAACGGAGACCAAGACATTTTAGGGCTGGATTTGCGTTGTGTGCGCACGAATGAGTGTGCATGTATTTCTTACATAAAACTATGATTTACTAAATAATTTTGAACATGTGGTTCAACTTGACAATTATCTAGAAGGTAATACCAGTTAACGTGGCACCAAATTGTACTGCATGGATACTTAGAGTACAGGTAGTAGGTTGGCCAGGGTACAAGCCACCCGTTTAGATACTACCTCTAGAGTTAGTGGGTCCTTTGACTGGCTACACAGTATTACAATGGACCCCTCTATCTCGTTATGGCTCATTTTGTCTTTGCTTACACTTACACTAAATAGTCTGACATATTCTTTCCACATTCTCCTCTGTCCTCATACACCTGACAACACTGAAATTACCAAACAATTCCTCTTCGCTAAAACGGTTAATCATTGCAATGGAATTGTTCAGTGGCTACTTTCCTCTTAGTAATGGTAGAAGAGATTCTTTATCTATGGTAAGCAGCTCTTCTAGGAGGGCACTCCAAAACCAATCCTTTGTTCTCTGGTCTTGGGTAGTGCCATAGCCTCTGTACCAAGGGCTTCCACTGTCTTGGATTAGTTCTCTTGCTTGAGGGTACACTCGAGCACACTATTCTATCTAATTTCTCTTCCTCTTGTTTTGTTAAAGTTTTTATAGTTTATATAGTAAATATTTATTTTAAAGTTACTGTCCTTAAAATGTTTTATTTTTCCTTTTTTCTTTCCTCACTGGGATAATTTCCCTCTTGGGGCCCCTGGGATTATATCATCCTGCTTTTCAACTAAGGGTTGTAGCTTAGCAAGTATTAATAATAATAATAATAATAATAATAATAATTAAAACCCTTAATTATTATAGCTATCTTAACCTCGTCGAGATACTGATACCCAAAACTATAATAAACTAAACAAGATTAAAATCCCCCTAACAGGAACTAATGCATCATTCCATACAAAAAAAAGGATACCAGCAAAAATAACAACAACAACAACAACAACAACAATAATAATAATAATAATAATAATAATAATAATAATAATAACAATAATAATAATATTGATAGTTTCCAGTCTCCCATTAGAAAGTCTTCAGCAGCAAAATGTCTCAATAAGGCCTCCTTCCGAAACAAAATGATAATGAGCTAATTTATATGCCTAAATATTCTCTCTCTCTCTCTCTCTCTCTCTCTCTCTCTCTCTCTCTTTGCAGTGAGAGGGCGTAAGAGGTACTCAGAATAAGGACGGTGAAATCTGATATGCTAATTATTGCCGATAATATTATGCCACCACACGTACAAAATGCACGAGTACATTCTGCCTCCATACATGGTACTGCAGCATTAGGCATGGGCCCATTATTCTCTCTCTCTCTCTCTCTCTCTCTCTCTCTCTCTCTATCTATATATATATGTATACATATTATATATATATATATATATATATACAGAGAGAGAGAGAGAGAGAGAGAGAGAGAGAGAGAGAGAGAGAGAGAGAGAAAACACTTATAGAACAATTGGATAAACTAAAAATTTTATTGAAATTAAGCCTATATATTTAATTAGTACAATAAATAAAAACCAAAATTCACCTTATTGTCTGTTATGTATGTAAAGAGATCATATGAAAATAGAAACAAAACAATATTACGTTGTATCATGTCAGGAGTTATTCAACCAAGAGATATCTTAGCAAAATAACTCACACATAAACTACAAATACCTGAGCTACCTAACAAAATGCTGAGAGAGAGAGAGAGAGAGAGAGAGAGAGAGAGAGAGAGAATCGTCACTCCAAAGGATAAAATCATTTCTAGAAAAGGAGTGATAAGAATGAGACTACACTTATCTTTAGAGAGAGAGAGAGAGAGAGAGAGAGAGAGAGAGAGAGAGAGAGAGAAAGAGAGAGAGAGAGATTCTTTGATTGTTATAAGGTGAGAACGGTGGGGGAAAATCTTTCGATTGTAGAGATGTAGAAAACGGTAGAAGAGAGAGAGAGAGAGAGAGAGAGAGATTCTTTCGCCTGTTATAAGGTGAGAACAGTGGAGAGAAAATTCTTTCCATTGTTGACATAGAAAACGGTGGAATGAGAGAGAGAGAGAGAGAGAGAGAGAGAGAGAGATTCTTTTGATTGTTAAAAGGTGAGAACACTAGAGAGAAAATTCTTTCGATTGTAAAGAGGTAGAAAGGGTGAAAATGAGAGAGAGAGAGAGAGAGAGAGAGAGAGAGAGAGAGAGAGAGAATGTTGTTTTCAACTGATTGCAGAAAAGCATGATTTCAGTTTAAGATTTTATACCATTCGCCATAACACTACGCTTTGCAAAATTTCAGGGTCATTACCAGTGTACGCGACCCGTCAAAAGCTCTTCCCACTCCCTCCTTATCTAACTACCTTCCCGGATGCCCCTCTCGCCAGGGTAGGAATGTCTACTCCTCCTTCCCCTACATGAGGGACAGGGAGAGAAAGAGTACCCATACGTTTGCCAATGCAACTCAGCGTGACAGAAAAGATATACACTGTACTGTATATATGTGTGTGTGTATATATATATATATATATATATATTATATAAACAGAGAGAGAGAGAGAGAGAGAGAGAGAGAGAGAGAGATTGTAAAAGTAGCAGGGGAAGGAAGAGAAGACAATGGATTGACGAACTAAGAAAGTTTACGGTCGTTGACAGGCGCAGAAAGACTATAAACAGACATAAGCGCAGGGACATGACTGAGTCCTTTGCCCTGCAGTGGACTAGTAACAGCTGAGAATATATATATATATATATATATATATATATAGATAGATAGATAGATAGATAGATGGATAGATAAATCTTAATTGACCATAAATTCTACATTAAAAATAACAGTAATTACATGTTAACATGAATACATTATACATATCAGGATATTTACATTACTTTATACCCAATGTAGTCCATAAAATTAAAGAATTCATAATAGATCCTCGGTATAAATCACAATTAAAATCATTAAACGTATTTCCTAAAAATCACTTTAGCATAAAATTAATATTAAACACACACATATACATTGTGTGTGTGTATATATATATATATATATATATGAATATATATATATATATATATATATACATATATATATATACAGTATATATATAAATATACATATAAATATATATATATGAATATATATATATCTATATATATATATATATACAGTGTATATATATATATATATATATATTTTATATATATATATATATATATATATACAAATTATTTTTATGTAAAGAATGTACCCAAAACATTCAGACGTTTCCAATAAAAACACAGGCTGCTATAACTTCTGGTAATCATGATCTGCCATTTTCCATCTCTCCCACAACACCCAAATGTCCCCTAACAGGGCGTGACTACAAGGGGGGAAAAAACAAGACAATACTCACTGCAACATTCTAGCAGACTCAAAGCAAGAAATGTCCATTTGTTCAAATTCCAAAGCGAGTGAGATCGAGTGTGTGTGGGTAGGGGGGTTCTTAAGTAAATGTCAATTGCATTATTTGATTGACATCAGAAATTTTTCTGAGTAAAAATGGTGGAAATGAGAGAGAGAGAGAGAGAGAGAGAGAGAGAGAGAGAGAGAGAGAATTCTTTCGACTTGTAAAAGGTGAGATCGGGAGAAAATTTCCTAAGCAGATGAAAAGTTGAAATGAGAGAGAGAGAGAGAGAGAGAGAGAGAGAGAGAGAGACTTTCGAATGTTAAAAGGTGAGAACGGGAGAAAATTTTTTTTGACTGTAAACAGGTGAAAAGGTGGAAATGAGAGAGAGAGAGAGAGAGAGAGAGAGAGAGAGAGAGAGTGTGTGTTCTTTTCAATTGATTGCAGGAAAACATAATCTCAGCTTAAGAATTTATACCATTTGTCTTTGCACTGTAAAAAAAAAAAAAAAAAAGTAGCTTTTATGACTAGAGGGCCGAAACTAGGAGGAAATTTACAAAGATTGGATACAGAAGGTTCCCCAACTTACAAACATTCAGGGATAAAAACAGAAATAGATACTATAAAGAAACACTGTAATAAACTAATATCATATCATTTAATACAGCAAGCAAAACATTTGTAATACCCTTATATTATTATTATTATCATATCTTGCTAAACTACAACCTTAGTAGGAAAAGCAGGATGCTACAAGCCCAGGGGCTCCAACAGGGAAAATAGCCCAGTGAACAAAGTAAACAAGGGAAAATAAGATATTTTAAAAACAGTAACAACATTGAAATAAATGTCTCCATTATAAACTATAAAAACTTTAACAAAACAAGAGGAAGAGAAAGAAGATAGAATAGTGTGCCCTATTGTACCCTCAAGCAAGAGAACTCTAACCCAAGAAGATGGAAGACCATGGTACAGAGGCTATGGCACTATCCAGGACTAGAGAACAATGGTTTGATTTTGGAGTGTCCTTTTCCTAGAAGAGCTGCTTACCATAGCTGAGAGTCTCTTCTACCCTTACCAAAAGGAAAGTGGCCAGTGAACAATTACAGTGCAGTAGTTTACCCCTTGGGTGAAGAAGAATAGTTTGGTAATCTCAGTGTTATCAGCTGTATAAGGAGAGAGGAGAATATGTAAAGAATAGGCCAGACTATTCGGTGTTTGTGTAGGCAAAAGGAAAATGAACCGTAACCAGAGAGATGGATCCAATGTAGTACTGTCTGGTCAGTCAAAGGACCCCATAACTCTCTAGCTGTAGTACCTCAACGGGTGGCTGGTGCCCAAAATTTAACAAAATTCGACTTACAAAGTTTCTTGGAACCAGTTAAATTTGCAAGTTCAGGACCTTCTGCAAGAGAAATGCTTTAATAAATACATATGTTCCCTAGGGCCGAAACCAGGTATGAATTTTCAAGGATGGCATATCAGAAATGGTTTAATAATTACATATCGTTATTGGGTTCGAGATCTCTTGCTTGAGGGCACACTATTCTATCTTATTTCTCTTCCTCTTGTTTATATGTGAGATATGTGTTTTGGTGTTATTGCTGTTCTTTAAATATTTAATTTTTCCTTGTTTCCTTTCTTCGCTGGGCTATTTTCCCTGTTATAGTCCTTTGGCTTATAGCATCCTGCTTTTCCAACTCGGTTTGTGTCCTAGCAATTAATAATAATAATAATAATAATAATAATAATAATAATAATAATTGTCTAATGTCATCTAATTTAATCTGAATAGCATTTCAAGTTTAAAACTTGAACTGTAAAGCGGATGGTGTGAATTTTCTATCTACACTCCTCGAAAACACTAAATATTACATATTAAAAAATAATTCAGACTAAAACAATTAAAAGAGACCATCATAAGCAACTGTTATTTCACTTATCCACTTTTTAAAAAGAAAAAAAAACAAAATAAAACAATAAATACCCATAAAATACAAGACGTAAAACATGCAAAAAAAAATCTACTACGATTTTTTTTTCTAGAAATTAGTTTTATCTAGAAAATGCTTCTTGTTATCTCGTCTAATATGCCTAATAATCTGAGAGAGAGAGAGAGAGAGAGAGAGAGAGAGAGAGAGAGAGAGAGCGAGCTATTTGGTTTTATGGAATTTTGCTCAAATGAGTACTACTACTGCTCCTACTACAACTATTATTACTACTACTACTGTTACTACTACTACTAATACTAATACTATTACTACTACTACTACTACTAAGAGAGAGAGAGAGAGAGAGAGAGAGAGAGAGAGAGAGAGATGTTTAGTCTGATGGAACTTAGGTTATATGACTAATACTATGAGAGAGAGAGATTTGGTTTAATTGAAGTTTGGTCATATGATTACTACTACTACTACTACTACTACTACTACTACTACTACTACTACTACTCGAGAGAGAGAGAGAGAGAGAGAGAGAGAGAGAGAGAGAGAATTACTGCCCTGATCCTTCTTTTTATCAAAAAGGATTCCATCCTTCGCCAAGTCTTATCTCCAAAAACTGAGGTACTGTAGTGTGTCCTTCGTCAGAAGGGCAGCTGGGCATGTCTACTTAACCCCCCCCCCCCCCCCCCCCCCCATATGGTACCATCAACTCCTTGGACTTTTAAAAACCTGGTGTGAATGTCACGCCACATCTGAGTGTGATGGTATTATTATTATTATTATTATTATTATTATTATTATTATTATTATTATTATTATTATCATTCCTAGCCAAGCTACAACCCTAGTCGGAAATGCAGGATGCTATATGCCCAAAGGCTCTAACACTAAAAATAGCCCAGTGAGAAAAGGAAATAAATAAACAATATAAAAAATAATGAATAAAGAATATAGAATATCTCAAGAACAGCAACAACGTTGAAATATATTATTATTATCATTATTATTATTATTATTATTATTATTATTATTATTAGCCAAGCTACAACCCCAGTAGGGAAAGCACGATGCTATAAGCCCAAGGACTCCAACAGGGAAAATAGCCCAGCCAGGGAAGGAAATGAAGAGCAAATAAGTTACCTATATATGAGAAGTAATGAATAATGAATATAAAATATCTTAAGATCACAAACAACGTCATAGTTTGCTATGAAGACATAGTCATATCAGTCTGTTCATTAAAAAAAAATTCGTTGCAAGTTTGAACTTCAGATTATAGGCATATCATTCCACAATCTGACCACAACTGGAATAAAGCTTTTAAAATGCTGTGTAGTATTAGGTATTTTTTATGGAGAAGACAAGACTTTTAAAACTACATGCATAAATATAGTCGTTGCAAAGCTTTCAATCGAAATAAGCCACACCCCTGATGACGTCATATCCAAACACGATGCCTCCCACGTTAGCAGAGGACACAATACATCCCCTTACTTACAAATTTCAAACTATACTAACTGATAATCACATTAAGGGGGTGTGTTATAATCGCTGTTGACGCGGGAGACAACATGATTGGCTATGACGTCATTAGGAGGTGGAGCTTATTTTACCCGGAATCTCGGCGGCTACTAAAGTCGCACCATACACTAGCACACAAAAGGCTCATCAGCAGCGCATCAAGCCCCCTGCATACTGGAGTCAGTCAACCCTAGCTTACATCTCTAACTTATCTACCCAACCCTTCCTAAGACTCTCCTCTTCCCAATTTATCATACTGCTTAAAAATGGGAGAAAGCAGAAGGAAAAAAGCAGCATATAACATCAATTTGGGACTAATAATAATAAGGATACTAACAAAAACGACAACAACAACAATAATAATAATAATAATAATAATAATAATAATAAATACAACAAAATTACTTAGTTACCAGTTTGCTTATATTGGTCGCGTAAGTTACCCATTACAGAAATCTTTCGAAATAACGCAACAAATGTCTAACTATGTTTGCCTTCATCTCATCTGAACTGATTTATGTTGACACCATTTAACAAATCATTATGTAAACGATAAAGAAGAGAACACACTTCCCTTCCCTCTTGTTGAGTTAAAGTTAGTTGTTTGTACGATGATGAAAAAAAAATGGACGTTGCCGCCTCTTCCTCATTATTATTATTATTATTATTATTATTATTATAATTATCATTATTATTATTATCATTAAGGGTTGTGATAGCCTATTGGAAACGTCCCTGCTTAGCAATCTGTTTGACAAGAGCTCGAAACACGTGCAAGCTCGATAGTTTCTTGTAGTGTCTGTAAGTTATGGATGGTGAGTCCACCTGGTCTACCTGGTAAGTCCTCCGCAGTCATTGCCTGGCCCTCCCTGATCCTAACTTTGATGGAGTGGGGCTTGGGCGCCGATCATATGCATATAAGGTCAGTCTCCAGGATATTATTCTGTCCCTTGGCTCTGGTACTCATGAGTGACCTTTAAACCTAAACCTTAAGCAAAATTACGTGGTCACAATTCTACAAATCATTATACATTTTGTTTGTTCTATAATGAACGTAAACTTGACTTTATTCTCTCTCTCTCTCTCTCTCTCTCTCTCTCTCTCTCTCTCTCTCTCTCTCATTATTATCAAGTGGATCACAAACATAACAAAAATTGTTGTAAAAAAGAATCAACTGAACACTTATCCACAACCAAAACAGAGTGTTTTACTAACATTCTCGTTTGTCCCTGTCATTTACGATTGACTTACTCTATCTTTAGACTGCGAGTCACTATAATTCAAAATTAGACTAACATTAATGTCTATTAATACGAGAGAGAGAGAGAGAGAGAGAGAGAGAGTGAGAGAGAGAGAGAGAGAGAGAGAGAGGACGCGATTTGATATTGTTGTAAGATTTTCACAAGATATTAGTCAAAAGAGAGAGAGAGAGAGAGAGAGAGAGAGAGAGAGAGAGAGAGACTTCCACTAAAAACACATTCATAAAATATATCTTTAATCCCACATTAATATACTAAGAGTCTTCTTAGAAATCATCTTACGAACACTTGAATTCAGTTTAGAGAAAGACAAGTTTGTAGACATGGAAAAATGAAATTAATAAATAAACGCAAAACTACAATAATATTTCCTTGAAACCTTCCCTTCCGACCTTTTAAGCATATGGTTTTCAGTACAAGTACATACGTACATTTACTAATGTTAAGGATTATAGTTTCAAAAAGTAGCCTACACCTGTCACAGACCTCAACTTACACCACTCAAAAACTGCCCCATGTAAAATCATTAATGTCCCTTGGGTTTATAGCATCCTGTTTTTCTAACTAGGGTTGTAGCTAAGCTAATAATAATAATAACAATAGTAATAATAATAATAATGATAAAAATCATCATCTTCATCTCCTCCTACGCCTATTGAAGCAAAGGGCCTCGGTTAGATTTAGCCAGCCATCTCTATCTTGAGCTTTAAAACCAATACTTCTTCATACGTCATCTCCCACTTCACGCTTCAGAGTTCTCAACCATGTAGGACTGGGTCTTCCAATTCTTCTAGTACCTTGTGGAGCTCAGTTAAAAGTCTTGGAGCCCAGTTAAAAGTTTAATAATAATAATAATAATAATAATAATAATAATAATAATAATAATCCTACAAACAGACATATATACATACATAAATACATACATACATATATACATACACATATATATTTCTTCAACATTAAGATGTTTTTGATAAACAGGGGATGAACCCAGAAAAAAATAAGACAACAGTTACTACAATAATTATCCTAAACTTCTAACTCATGGATTAACTCCCCTACCCCTCCCCCATGGCAGGAAAAAAATATCTAATATTCGTTTAGCGCACTTCCAAAGACGGGTCTTTAGCCACGCTTTAACACAATATCAACCCCCCCCCCCAGACTGGTCTATAGCATTATATCAAACTCCACCCACACCGTCACACACACAATCTGTCATTCACCCTTACCTTGCACGCACTCTTACGTTTCCTGAATGTCAAAGCCCTTCCCTTTCCAGAAAGTCGTTCAATCCCTCTACCAGTTTACGTAACCCTTCCAAGGGCTTCTTTCTCTCCTACCACCTAAATGAACTTCTACTACCTAAATGAACCTCTGCTACCTAAATGACCCTCTACTACTTGAATTAACTTCTGCCAACTAAATGAACCTCTACTACCTAAATGAATAGCGTCTACCTAAATGAACCCCTACCACCTAAATGAACCTCAACTACCTAAATGACCCTCTACTACTTGAATGAACTTCTGCCAACTAAATGAACCTCTGCTACCTCTGCTACCTAAATGACCCTCTACAACTTGAATGAACTTCTGCCAACTAAATGAACCTCTACTACCTAAATGAACCTCTGCTACCTCTGCTACCTAAATAACCCTCTACTACTTGAATGAACTTCTGCCAACTAAATGAACCTCTACTACCTAAATGAACATCGGCTACCTAAATGAACCCCTACCACCTAAATGAACCTTTACTACCTAAATGAACCTCGGCTATCTAAATAAACCTCTACTACCTAAATGAACATGTACTACCTAAATGAACCTCTACTACCTAAGTGAACCTCGGCTATGTACTAAATGAACTTCGGCTATCTACTAAATGAACCTCTACTACCTAAATGAACCTCTGCTACCTAAATGAACCTCGGCTATCTACCAAATAAACCTCTACTACCTAAATGAACATGTACTACCTAAATGAACCTCTGCTACCTAAATATTACTCTACTACCGAAATGAACCTTTACTTCCTTAATGAACTTCGGCTACAAAACCACCACCGTATTCAGACGTCTCACCAGTAATATCAACTCACTTCGTGTCTTCCTTTTTTCTTACACGCCTTAATTGCCTCTCTTACATCCGCAACAGTCTTTTCCTTAAAGCATCCCCTGTCTCACACTAAATCCTTCCTTTTTTCCCATCAGGCAGTGGTACAGTTGGCTTCATTAATTCCGGTACACTTCATAGGAAGCTAAAGAGACGTCAGTGTACCGGAATTAATGAAGCCAACTGTACGTCTCTTCTATCATCCACATGCATCAAAGATTCAAAATATTAATCCATTGGTCATAATCTGGATTCAAGTTAGACATCATCTTTCTACTTCCATCTTTATTAGATCCTTTTTTACATTGGCCTTTATTTCACTATTTTTTCCCGTGCTTAATAAATTGCTATTCACCCTAAGTACTTGCCCAGCTCATCTTTCTCCAAACACACACAAGCACATATACACACATACGTATATATATATATATATATATATATATAAGCTATATATCCTTTCTAGGTAAGGATACCTTAAAGTGGTGAAAGAGTTTGTGTATCGCCATGATCAGCAAAGCTGTACTAATGAAGGACACCCATACTATGTTGGTTTGCTGTGAGCAATCAGACAAAACTCTCCCACAACCACCAATCCGCACAGACATGTCTGGGGCCTGAACTAGAAACGGCTGCATTTGTTGTTATTATTGATATATATAAACACACACACACACACACACACATATATATATATATATATATATACACAAGAATCAGTGTGGGTATTCAGTTCCCAAACGTGTGCTTACCAACAAACCTTTCCTCATCAGACAAGAATTAATGTACACTCGAACGTAAGAAAACAAAAACACTCTAATGCACTGGGTCAACCGAGTACAGACCAGGGTTCAAAGCAAGAGTCCCAAAGTTGCTTTCAATATTGCAACTTCACGAGGGTATACAGAAGACAGAGAAGACTTATTAAAAGAAATGGACAGCCTAAAGACCAGTGTTTGGCATATTGAAAGAGCCTCGTTAGAGACATTTTGCACTTCAGAGTACGAATCATTGTTATTTTCATGATTTTTATTATTACAAGCTAAACTATAACCCTAGTTGGAAAAGCAAGATGC
>NC_090745.1:123744948-123749948 GCF_036898095.1 Palaemon carinicauda | reverse complement strand
CCTAGTAGAGCTGCTTACCATGGCTAATGAGTCTCTTCTACCTTTACCAAGAGGAAAGTAGATGAAGATAAGGGAAGGAGATGCCAGTTGTTATTATTATTATTATTATGATTATCATTATTATTATTATTACTAGCCCAAGCTACAACCCTAGTTGGAAAAGCAAGATGCTATGAGCCCATGGGCTCCAAAAGGGAAAAATAGCCCAGTAAGGAAAGGAAATAAGAAAATACATAAATGATGAGAATAAATCAACAATAAATCATTCTAAAAACAGTGACAACGTCAAAACAGATATGTCCTATATAAACTATTAACAACGTCAAAAACAGTTATGTCATATATAAACTATAAAAAGATTCATGTCAGCCTGGTCAACCTAAAAACATTTGCTCCAACTTTGAACTTTTAAGGATAGACATTAAGGAAATCAAAGTATGAACGAAAGTAAGGAATTCCATTTTTTTTACTGTATCCGAGGAAAAAATATCCCCTACAGGATAATTATCTTCTAAATAGTGTTTTAAATAGATTTATCTCTGCCTTGTTTTCAATAAATAACATATTATTGTTTAAGACTAGCTATCTTAAATGTTATTTTTCTTTTTCTAATAATTTTTTTCTTTTTTTTTATATAATTCACTATGTTAACATGTTGTCAAATCATTATTGTACTACTTAGAGACCTTAATAAGGAATATTTACCTATATATAAATAAAAATGTGGCTAAATCCCACTTAACCTTCCTCTTACTGATACTCAACTGTACAAACTATTCCCTCTCAAAGTTGGCTAAATAACTGTCATCATTCTTCTTTCACCCCACCTTCCTTATCAGCTAAAAAAATACACGACTTGTGATGTATTTTTAATATAATTCATTTCACAGAGGCAACAAAACCCTGTACATATCACAAAAAAAAAAAAAAAAAAAAAAAAATCGCTCTTACGATCCTCAGAACATCACCATTATCTCCCCCTACGCCTATTGACGCAAAGGGCCTCGATTAGATTTCCCAAGTCGTCTCTATCTTGGGCTTTTAATTCAATACTTTTCCATTCATCATCTAATTCGCGCTTCATAATCCTCAGCCACGTAGGCCTGGCTCTTCCACTTCTTCTAGTGCCTTGTGGAGCCCAGTTGAAAGTGTGGTGAACTAATCTCTCTTGGGGAGTGCGAAGAGCATGGCCAAACCATCTCCAGCTACCCCTTAGAACATAGAGGAGAGAACATATTCGATTCAGGCCTCTAATACATCATGGATGAATGAAGAGCGAACTAAGCAGAAACCATCTTATTGCTAATGCTATGACTAGCATTTGCATAGCAGCCAGATCGATCCCAGCCCGGGACCGTGAGTTTAAGCTGTTTACTGGGGAGGCCACCGCACTGGGGGATTGGGGTGTTGGGCTTGGCGGCTGACGTTCTGGTGAGTATATAGTCAGATGAAACTAGAAGTAGACAACCTTTAACCTTTATAAAAAACGACGAAAGAAATGAGTATAAAAACTATAAGAAGAAGAAGAAGAAGTTGAAGAAGAAGAAGAAGAAGAAGAAGAAGAATTAATAATAATAATAATAGATAATAATAAAAATAATTATTATTTTTATTATTATTATTATTATTATTAATCAATATTGATGGTAATAATAATAATAGTAATAATAATAATAATGATAATAATAATTATTATTATTATTAATAATAATAATAAAATCCAGTTGCATGGAAAAAAATAATGAGAAAACCTTCAAAATAAATAACTATATACACAAATTCCTAGTTCACTTGGCCTTTCTCTTCACAATGATGTCCAGAATGCTCATTTTGCTATTGAGCTCATGACGCAGAGTGGAAGAAGGACACGGTAATTCCCTAGGCAATGTACACACTTAGTCCAGTATACATGTACAACAATACTAGGCAAACATTCAACATAATCATAAATGTGTAACACAATACGCACACTCACAAGGCGCTAGAAGAGTTGGAAGACCCAGGCCCTACAATGGTTGAGGACTTTGGAGCGTGAAGTAGATGATGAGTGGAGAAATATTGATTTTAAAGCTCAGGATAGAGACAACCTGGCAAATCTAACCGAGGATATATATATATATATATATATAGGTATATATGTATTTATATACATATGTATATATATATATACATATATATATAACCCGATTAAAGTATTTTGAGATGGTTTGACCCATGTAGGATGAATGGACGATAACTAGTTTACGAAAAGGGTACAAATCCGAGTGCCATGAAGCAAGAGGCATGCAAAAACACATTGTCAAAATTAGAATGGGCATAATATCCAGCAGGGCAGTGCAAGGGAGGGTTTAACATGCTAGTGACGAGCCTGTGAGATATTTTTATGAATCAACTAATGTTGTTGAAATTACACAGTATCTGGGTCTCATCACTAATTCAGCAGTTACAGAATGAATGGGGCAGGACAAGTGCAGGTTTTCTCGGGAGCCACCCCTTAATATATATATATATATATATATACTTATATAATTTATATGATTTATATACATATATATATACAGTATATATATATATATATATATACACATATATATATATATATATATATATACACACACACAGTATATGTCAACAATACCAAGGAAGGTGTATGGTAAGATTATGACAGTGAAAGTGTAATAGATGAAAGAAAGATGGGTATGGGAAAAAACAATATGGGCTTAAATTAAGTAAAAGGCTGTGTGGTCCACGTGTTCAAACAACTACGTTAGATGTTTAACAGCAGGGAGAAAAGCCTCAACATGGCAAATATGAACCTACATAAATAATTGTAAAAGAAGCTAAAGAAACGAGAGGAAAAAGATGGTAAGGAAGGATTGCATGCTATAGTAGACAAATTGGGAAGAGCAATATAAAAACTATTTTGAAAGTGAAACATATTATAATATACAGACTGCAGAGTGTCTTTAAATGTTTAAAGGTCGCTCATGAATGGCTGAGGCAAGGGACAGTGACATTACCCTATCGAGCAGGACAGTGCTCTAGAGACTGACCATATATACATATGATTAGCGCCCATGCCCATCCACCAAAGCTAGGACCAAGGAGGGACAGGCAATGACTGCCGAGGACTCAGCAGATAGACCTATAGGCTTCCCAAACCCCCCATCCTTATCTTGAACAGTGAGGTTTAATATGCTGATGATGAGACTCCTATGTAAATGTGCGAAGCGGCTAATGTTTAAGGAAATTTCGGCCACATGGGATTTCAAACACAATTTGGTAGTTTAAGCATGATTTTGGGATAAATATATATACCGCTATTGACGTATAGTAAATATACATACATTATATATTATATATATATAAATATATATATATATACACACGCATATATATATACATATACACCACACACATATATATATATATATATACATATACACACGCATATATATATATATACATATATATATACACACATATATACACTGAGCAAAATTCTAAAAACAAATGAATAAAAAACTATCTTTTTTCGCTCAGACCGTGATAAATAAGGCACCGTGTAATGGTTTTGTAGAGAAAGTTTAAAATACGATATTAAGGAATGGAAAAGTTTTCATTAGGATAAATATATATATATATATATATATATATACATATATACATTTATATATATATATATATACATATATATGCGTGTGTGTATAATAAAATAAGTACATCGTTACAAACTCACTATATCATTACAGGTATTCATCGCAGACCGTGCCCTTTAATCATGCTTTTACCTGAGGAAAAAAAAATATTCTTTTATTAATAAATATCCATATTCTAACACTACGCATAAAAATTAATCAAACAAAGTTGAATTATGATCCAGTATCTTTCTTTTGTCATTATCGATATAAAAAATAATTCTGTCAATTTATGATTGTAAGAATTAAGTAGGTTTTCTGATAACTGATATATACGAATTAAAACAAAAATATAATACTAAAATGCATATTTATTCTATAATTCAATGAATAAACCCCTAAAAATAGAAGATAGAATAAATGTATTTCATAAAAAAATAATTCTGTCATTTTTTATTGTAAGAATTAAGTAGAAGAAGGTTTTCTTATAACTGATAAATAAAAAAATCAAAACAAAAACATAATTGCAAAATACTTATTCATTTTATAATTCAACCCCTAAAAATAGAAGATAAAAACAGATGTACTTCATAAATGGGAAATGTTTAAATTAATATGCCAATCAACAAAAATAAAAACATACCATTTTAAATCTATTAAGTCTAAAATTAGAACTAAAATTGCTGGAACTAACGATAAACAACCGTTTATCCATTAACTACCTAAAAACCACATTAAAAGTACATTTACGCTAAACTAGGACTCTCAAACTGAAAAACAAATAAACAGGAGTTTTTGTAAGTGTGGTTGTAGTCTCCCCCAATACACAAACAAACGAAGTTGTATCCTTGACAATTGTCGCTGGCATCCTGTAGTCCCATAAAACAAAAATCTCACAAACAAAAAATACTCTCACAAACAAACAAACAAACTTGTAGGCATCTGCTCATTCCGATATACGTATTTCGAGATTATCTTTCTATAGAAAACTTTGGTGAAAAATTAAAAAAAATAAATATCACTTCGCGGAAGGAAAAAATAACACTGAGAAAAAAACAATTCTTCGTTGACTCAAAACTAACACGGAAGAGTTTTCTGCTAAGAGAAAGATAAATAAATGAAAAGTGCGTAACAATGGGGAGTTCGCTCCGAGTACTTTACGACAAGAGATTTAAGTTGAGACGGGAACAGCTGGAATTATATCATTGTGTATTTACAGATCGTGTTCAGACCACCGGCTAAATCCATGAGTTCTATTGGATGTAGATTGAAAGAAATGAAAAGAATTAAGATATATATATATATATATATATATATATAAAATTATATATATATACATATATATATATATATATATATAAA
>NC_090745.1:123727088-123734588 GCF_036898095.1 Palaemon carinicauda | reverse complement strand
TAAATAAATGAAAAGTGCGTAACAATGGGGAGTTCGCTCCGAGTACTTTACGACAAGAGATTTAAGTTGAGACGGGAACAGCTGGAATTATATCATTGTGTATTTACAGATCGTGTTCAGACCACCGGCTAAATCCATGAGTTCTATTGGATGTAGATTGAAAGAAATGAAAAGAATTAAGATATATATATATATATATATATATATATATATATATATATATATATATATATATATATATATATATATATATAATATTATATATATATACATATATATATATATATATATATATATATATAAATTATTATATATATACATATATATATATATATATATATATATATATATATATATATATATATATATATATATATATATATATAAATCAACATCAAATACAGGACAAAGGCCTCATTCATGCCTGGGACTTGGACAGCTTTCCCCACCACGCTGGTCAGAGCGGATTGGATATTTTCGTCTGATCGCTCACAGCAAACTAGCCTAGTATGGGTGGCCATAACTACTGTAGTATAGCTTTGCTGATTATGTCCATACTCATACCATTTCACCACGATATACTCATGATCATTTAATGCAACATATTTTTTGTAAAAAAAAAAAAAAAAAAAAAAAAAAAAACCCGCATACAAACGAATGTATCATATGATATAAACATTGAAATCTTTCTATACAAAAAGACTGGTATTCTAAAAAGAAACTATATAAGCAGACTGAGGAAAATAAATAGGCATGGGCAAGACATATAATGAGAATGACAGATAATAGATGAGCAAGAAGAATAACAAAAGGGGTCCATAAAGATTGCAAACAAACAAAGCATGGATGGACGAGCTAAGACAATTTGCGGGAATACACTGGATTAGAAAGACGCGTGTAGTGGGCATGTATAAAGACTTTAAAGTTTTCCAGGCAGCTCATGAATAGAAGGGGCAAGGGACAGTGACATCGCCCAATCAGGTAAGACAATGCCCTAGAGACATATTTACATATCAGTGCCAAAGCCCCACCTCCACCCCAGCTAGGACCAAGGAGGGCCGGGCAATGGCTGTTGATGACTCAGCAGACAGTTCTATAGGCTCTCCCAAACTCACATCCTTAGCTCACAAGGATGGCGAGGTTGCAGCGACCAAAGAAACTAAAGAGTTTGCGCGGAACTCGAACTCCAGTCTGGCGTTCACCAGTCAGGGACGTTATCACATTGGCCAGCACAGTGGACTAGCAACGGCTGATGATACTGATATATAATGTGTATGAGCTTATGTTTAATACAAAACACTTTCCAAAGCGTTGGAAAATGAAGATCCACCGATACTAAAATAATATCCTTGTAAATCAAGAGTAGAGCCTGGCCTCTCCTGCACTCAGTATCTGTCATTCAATTCTTTCCATATATTGCCGTTTTTTCGGTATGTTTTCTGCCATCTCTTTTAGTTTATTCATCATTATTATTATTATTATTAATCAATGGACAATCTTATTTTCTTTCTATCACTTCTATAATCTCTCTCTCTCTCTCTCTCTCTCTCTCTCTCTCTCTCTCTCTCCTCTCTCTCTCTCTCTCTCTCATAAGGCTGCTGAAAAATCCTTTCCCATGAGAAATCACATCCTTCAGGGGGATTGAGTGTCTCCGCAAATTTTCTCAGATTCCTATCCAAAACAAATCGAGGATATGCGGATTTCCTGTGTTTGGGCATATTTCATGTCTTTCTACAAGTGTTTGTATTGGAATCAATCTTCAAACACTTATGAATCCATCAACTGGTTTTCTTTTCGCTTTTTATTGTGGAGAGAGAGAGAGAGAGAGAGAGAGAGAGAGAGAGAGAGAGAGAGAGGAGAGAGAGAGAGAGAGAGAGAGATTATTTTAGGATTAAGGAAAAAAAATTAGTTTTTTAGTAACAATGAGTAAACATGTCAAAAACAAGAACAGTTGAGAGCTTGAGTAAATGAGAGAGAGAGAGAGAGAGAGGAGAGAGAGAGAGGAGAGAGAGAGAGAGAGAGAGAGAGAGATATTATTTAATTATTAAGGAAAAATTAGTTTTTTAGTATACGAGCAAACAGTAAACATATGTAAACGACAAGAACAGTTGAGAACCTGAGTAAATAAGACTGTGTGTGTGAGAGAGAGAGAGAGAGAGAGGAGAGAGAGAGAGAGAGAGAGAGTGAGAGAGAGAGAGAGAGAGAGAGAGAGAGAGAGAGATTATTTAATGATTAAGGAAAAATTAGTTTTTAGTTACGAGTAAACAGTAAACATATGTCAACGACAAGAACAGTTGAGAACTTGAGTAAGAGAGAGAGAGAGAGAGAGAGAGAGAGAGAGAGAGAGAGAGAGGAGAGAGAGAGAGGAGAGAGAGAGAGAGGTTTGATCATTAGCATTATAATGATTGATAGTTCCACTAACGTCATTCGTAAACTACCAGCTGCAATGAAGAACCTAACGCCGGAAGTACTCAAGAGAAGATACTACTTTTGAAGGAATTGAAGCAGAGAGAGAGAGAGAGAGAGAGAGAGAGAGAGAGAGAGAGAGAGAGAGAGAGAGAGAGAGAGAGAGAGAGAGCTATATGTCATGGTATTTCAAAAGGATTATTCAGTTTATGCACCAATAATTTCTTTAATCAGTCAATCAGATGACATGCCAACACGAATTATCATTATCATTAAGATTCAATTTAAGATTCTCTGGCGTCATGATCAATTTGAAGAGAACTGAAACACTTGATACTACACAGTGTTCTAGTTTTATTCCAGTTGTGACCAAGTTGTGGAATGATCTTATAATCGGGTAGTTGAATCGATTGAACTTCAAAAGTTCAAACTTGCTGCGAATGTTTTTATGTTGAGCAGGGTTTATATATGAAATGTCTGTTTTGGTGTTGTTACTGTTTTTGACTATTTTATTCTAATTGTTCATTATTTCTCAGATCGTTTATTTATTTCCTCATTTCCTTTCCTCACTGGGCTATTTTTCCATGTTGGAGCCCTTGGGCTGATAGCATCTTGCTTTTCCAACTAGGGTTGTAGCTTACCTAATAATAATAATAATAATAATAATAATAATAATAATAATAATAATAAAATCTCTAAAGATGTTTAAAAGAGATAAGAATTTGAAATAAAATGTAAACTAGTGTATGGTTATGAAAGTAAATAGCCACTGGGATTTTGGAGAAAGAAATGTGAACAAATATGTTGAACGATTGAAAGAAATAAAGTAAATAAAAAAATTATGGATGATGTTTAAGGTCGCAGGGTTTGTGCAATAGCTCTGGAGGAGGACAGGGTTGCTGAGCCAATTCTCCTTTATGGAAATTAAGTTTACACTTTGAAATAATTGATGCTGTAAAATAAGTTAGTAATGGTGATACATGCAGTAGAGCCTCTGTACTTTACAGGGGTCTGATCAAATGGAAAGAATCGAGGAAGATGGTCAATAGAAAAAAAAAAAAAAAAAAAAAAAAAAAGGGGATGAAATTTGGAGTAAGGAGTGAGGAGAAAGGGGGGACATAGAAAGGCTGCTGATTAGTCAGCTGTGTAACTGTATGAGAGATAGTCCATACGATAGAAAAAACTTTGCGGAAGGGGCTCATACATAAAGTCATTCAAATACCAATGGAACAGTAACTATACATTATATATATATATATATATATATATATATATATATATATATATATATATATATATATATATATATATATATATATATATATATATATATATATAGTGCATATATGTATATATATATACATATGTATATATATATGTGTGTGTATCTATGTGTGTATATATATACACATATATATACATATATATATATAAATATATATATCATATATATATATACATATATATATATATATATATATATATATATATATATATATATATATATATATAGTATATATATAGATATAGATATATATATATATATATATATATATATATATATATATATATATATACATATGTATGTATCTATATGTAAATATATATATATATATATATATATATATAAATAATTTCTTTCCTGTCCGCTCAGCAGTATTACCTGACATAAGTACTTGGTCTCTTCCCGCTCCTTGGGTCGGGGAGAGAGAAGCAGTCATACCATAGTAAAAGGGGGTAACCCGAGAGGTAGGCCATACTCGGAAACTACAATCTCCGGCTAATTGCCAAAAACTACCGTGCTATAGTTAGGAATGGGGGAGAGGATTGGAAGGGTTGAATCTCTGAGCGTGTGCATATCTAAATATCTAGCCGTCTTTTTAGACGGGTCGCGTATACTAGTGTTTAAACTAAAGGACAGTTAGTCCCTAAAAGGGCTCTGACGTAACGGCAGTGATTGTCATTGAGGGGAATCACTAAATTAATCCAATTACCGTAATTGCAATTAACACCAGTATCCCCACTGTCTTGCATGTCTGTTATACAATCTCACACGTCCATTTTATCACCTAATGGGACCACGACATAAACCTAACTTGACTATCCGCTAATAAAAACAAACTCAAAAGGCCAGATGAATCATAGGCAAAGTAACCACTTAAGACTGCCAGGCAGCGTGGGAAATAGATATAGGCCATGCTATCTGGCTTAAATAGGCCTGGTATTCAAAGCCTTAATAAGGGACGGGCCTATGCCTAACACCGCTAGGATTCGTGGCTCCTACCTACCCGGATCCTGCAGTTCATCCTATTATTAATATTATTATCATCATTATTATTACTTGCTAAGCTACAAACCTGCTATAAGTCCAGGGGCTCCACCAAGGACAATAGCCCAGTGAGGAAAGATAACAAGGAAATAAGAAGGGTAATTAACAATAATAATAAAATATTTTAAGAACAGTAACAACAATTAAAATAAATATTTCATATATAAATTACAAAAACTTCAACAAAATAAGAGGAACAGAAATAAGATATTTGTTCACATCGTTGTAGAATAATTCATCACATTTCTAAAACAAAAATGTCAAGAAGCAAATGCCAAGTGATAGTTATTCAAACAATCAATCAACGCAAGCTAATCAAATCTCGCTATTTCCGTTCCGAAGTCAGTGTCATTACGAACGTTTCGGACAAGTGTCAATCTAACCAAGAGGTAACAGAGCAAGTTCTCATATCGGGAGACGAGATAATGTCGAACCTAACTCCCCTCCTCGTTCCCATGGTTGATTTCTTCCCTATTCTCTTGTTCCTTCCTTCCTGACATTGGGAGTGCTATAAATCTTCCCGAAGAATCTAAATTCACGATATCTTTTCATCTCGGAGAATTCATCCTAACGAACGCTGAATGGTGTAAACGAGGTTTCCATTTTAGGGCTGTGGGGCCGATACGGTAACGTCCCTGACTGTTGATCGTCAGACTGGGGTTCGAGTCCCGCTCAAACTCGGTAGTTCCTTTAGTCGCAGCAATCTCACTATCCTTGTGAGCTAAGGATGGGGGGTTTGGAGGAGCCTACAGGTCAATCTGCCGAGTCATCAGCAGTCATTGCCTGGCCCTCCTTGGTCCTAGTTTGGGTGGAGAGGGGGCCTCTGATCATATGAATGTATATGTGGTCATTCTTTAAGGCATTGTCCGGCTTGATAGGGCAATGTCATTGTCCTTGCCTCGGCTATTTATGAACGACCTTTAAACCTTTAAAGGCAATAAGGGATGCTGAAATCCCCTCTTATTATTATTATTATTATTACTAGCCAAGCTACAACCCTAGTTGGAAAAGCAAGATGCTATAAACCCAAGGACTAAAACATGGAAAAATAGCCCAGTGAGGAAAGGAAATAAGGAAATAAATAAATGATGAGAATAAATTAACAATATATCATTCTAAAATCAGTAACAGAGTCAAAACAGATATGTCCTATATAAACTATTAACAACGTCAAAAACTGATATGTTATATATAAACAATAAAAAGACTCATGTCAGCCTGGTCGACATAAAAACATTTTCTCCAACTTTGAGCTTTTGAAGTTCTACTGATTCAACTACCCGATTAGGAAGATTGGAGCAATTGGTTTTTCAGACATTCTAAAAAGCAAGAAATAAATCACCAGAATAACACATTTACTAATTCTGTCTGTCATTGGGAACTCTGCCTGACCTTCAGGGGAATTAACGATTTTCGACACAACTTTCATACGGTTCTAAGATGTTTATTTTTTTTTATTTCTAAGTCTTACTTATCCAGAAAAGTATGGAAATAAATAAAAATATACAGAAACATACACATATATTTATAGTATATAAATAAAAAAAAATATATATATATATATATAGTATATATATATATATATATATATATATATATATATATATATATATATATATATGTGTGCAAAATTTATCATATATATATATATATATATATAGATATATATACAGTATATATATATATATATATATATATATATATATATATATATATATATATATTATATATATATATACATACATATACACACATTTATATAGATATATATATATATATATATATATATATATATATATATATGTGTGTGTGTATATATATATATACATATATATATAATATATATATAAATATATAAAGTTTTGAATGTATTTTATCAAAACTCTTATGAATACGCTAAAGGTAATCATCCCTTCCTTGGATTGAAGTTTGGCGTTTTCAGAGGCCTTGGAAGATGTGATATCTTTCTTACAATAGCTAATGCCGTACAGAAATCCTTTGATTGTGGTCAGGAAGTTCACTTGATGGGCCTTGATTCTAATGCTGCCTTTTCCAGTGTTAAACAGGAGTCTCTTCCTTTTCAAATTTAAACTGACGGGATTATGTGGGTCTTTTCTCAGCATCACATGAATGAAAAAAGACAATGAATAAGATAGTATACACTTATACAATCACCTTTTCCAGAAAAGGTACATCTAATAAAAGAAAGGATGTCTTCATGTTGACCGGGCTGACATAAGTCTCTTTTTATAGTTTATATATGAAAAGTATATTTCAATGTTATTACTGTTCGCAAAATATTTCATTATATTTCATTACTTCTCTTGCAGTTTATTTACTTCCTTTCCTCACAGGGCTATTTTTTCCTAGTTGGAGCACTTGGGTTTATAGCATGCTGCTTTCCCAACTAGGGATGTAGCTTAGCTAATAATAATAATAATAATAATAATAATAATAATAATAATAATTGAGCCCTTGGTCTTATAGCATCTTGCTTTTCCAACTAGGGTTGTAGCCCAGCTAATAATAATAATAATAATAATAATAATAATAATAATAATAATAATAATAATAATACACTGAACACTGAACACCGAACTGCCGTCAAATATCAAAGATCAAGCAAAACTCTACTTGCTTCTCTCTCTCTCTCTCTCTCTCTCTCTCTCTCTCTCTCTCTCTCTCTCTCTCTCTCTCTCTCTCGTGTGTGTGAGACTATTCCCAAGGACATGCCTAATTTTGTCAGCCAAACTGACTTGAGTACG
>NC_090745.1:123712088-123722088 GCF_036898095.1 Palaemon carinicauda | reverse complement strand
TATGAATATTTCTGCAAAAGCACCTTCCTTGAAAACATTTATAAATATTTCTGCAAAAACACCTTCCTTGAAAACATTTATAAATATTTCTGCAAAAGCACTTTCTTTGAAAACATTTATGCTTATTTATGCAAAATCACCTTCTTTGAAAACATTTATATTTCTGCAAAAACACGTTCTTTGAGAACATTTATAAATATTCCTGCTAAACCAGTTTTTGAAAACATTACAAATACTTCTGCAAAAACACTTTCTCTGAAAACATTTATAAATATTTCTGCAAAAACTTTCTTTGAAAAAATTTATAAATATTTCTGCAAAACAAAAATTCTTTGAAAACATTTATAAATATTTCTGCAAAAAAAAATTCTTTGAAAACATTTATAAATATTTCTGCAAAAAAAAAACACTTTCTTTGAAAATGTTTCTAAATGTTTCTGCAAAAACACTTTCTTTGAAAACAAATATTTCTGCAAAAACACTTTCTTTGAAAACATTTCTAAATGTTTAGCAAAAACTTTCTTTAAAAACATTTATAAATATTTCTGCAAAAACACTTTCTTTGAAAACATTTATAAATATTTCGTACACTCTACTGCTTCACATTATTTGCGAATATTTAATTCGTAATATTTCTTTAAATATTTTTAATATTTTTTTACTATTCAAATGTGCCTTTTTTAACAATTTCCACATATTCTTTCCTTGTTAAAAGGAAAATTAAAATATTAATTTTTCTGAATTTCATTTCCATTTGAAAAAAAATTAATCTCTATATTTCAAAATTGTATTCCCATTAAGAAAAAAAAAAGAATCTCATTTTCATTTTCCGAAAACTTCATTTAACCTTTTAAAAAAATTAATCTCATTTTTAATTCTCGAATTACTATTTTCATTTAAAAAAGATAAGAATCTCATTTTCAATTTTCGAGGTTTCATTTCCATTTAAAAAATCTTATTTCCATAATTTGAATTTAATTTCCATTCATCTCACCTCATTCGAATAATTTTCCATTTTGAATAAAGATGAGAAGAGCATATAGGGAGATTTAAAAAACACACCAAACAGGGCAAGGAACATTCAAGTACAGCTAAACATCACCCCTTACTCACAACCCCCCCCCTTCGCAGAACTCTCCTCATCCCCCCCCCGCCCCCCTCACAGAACTCTCCTTACCACCCCCCTTGAAAGGTTCTTGCAAAAACTTGCAATTAAGAATGCCTCACCCTTAACCTTTTCACCGAAAAAGATTCTTGCTCAAGTCCTGGCCACATGTCTCACCTCGAATAGCTTCTATTTGAAGACGAGGAAGAAGGAAAAAATGAGGAAGATTAAAATGGAAAAAGAGAAAAAAGAGAAGGAAAGAACAGGAGGAGAAAAAAGAAGGAGAAGGAAAGAAGACGAAGAGGGAAAGAAGACGAAGAGGAGAAAAATGAGGAAGGGTGAAAAATGAGGAAGAGCGAAAAATGAGGAAGAGCGAAAAATGAGGAAGAGGGAAAATGAGGAAGAGCGAAAAAGGAGGAAGAGGGAAAATAAGGAAGAGCGAAAAAGGAGGAAGAGCGAAAATGAGGAAGAGCGAAAAATGAGGAAGAGGGAAAACGAGGAAGAGCGAAAAAGGAGGAAGAGGGAAAATAAGGAAGAGCGAAAAAGGAGGAAGAGCGAAAATGAGGAAGAGCGAAAAATGAGGAAGAGGGAAAATGAGGAAGAGCGAAAAAGGAGGAAGAGGGAAAATCGAAGGAAAAGGAAGGGGAAAAAAGAGAGTGAAAAAAATGTGAAGAGGCAAAAAATAGGAAGGGGAGAAAAACAGAAAAATTCAAGATGAAAAAAAAAAAAAGAGAATGAGGAATAAGAGAAAAAATACGGAAAAGAGAGAGATTGGGAAGAAAAGAAAAAAATGAGAAAGAGGAGAATAATTAGGAGATAGACTAAAAAAAGGCGAAGAAGAGATGTAGGAGGAACAGCAAAAAGAGACGGTAAAGGAGAAAAGTGGAGCTATAAAACGTGAGAGGGTGGAATAAGTAATGAAGGAAAGAAAATTAGAAGTAAAGAAAAGATGACAAAAGGAGGAAATAGACAAAAGTGGGGGGGGTTAGGTAGAAAAAAGAGGAAGAAGGGAGAAGTGAAAGAGTGGGAGGATGGAGGAAAGGTTGAAAATAGGGAGAAGTAAGAAAGGAAAATGGGATAAAGGATGAAGAAGAGTATGAGGGAATAAAAGAGCGACTGCAAAGACAACGTCGTACTTTCTCAAACGCATTAATACCAGCTCAGCAAATTACATTAATTGCTTCGACAGACAAGATGACTTTCTCCTCCTACATTTTGTTTCTTCTTCTTCATCTTCTCATTCCCTTCCATCTTCTCGTTGTTGTTGTTGTTATTCTAATTCTTTTTTGCCTTTGGGCGAAAACTCCACTGAACGGGAAATAATAACTAGAAGTGAAAATCCAGTTTGGGAGGCGCATGAGCGAAAAGCTCGTTGTAGTAAATGGTGAAAATTACAGGGATTTGCTGAGAAAATTAAGAGAAATAAAATAATAACTAAAATAACGAGAAATTAGAAAATATGAAAGCAAACACAAGAGGGAAACCAAAACATCAGCTTTATGAAACGAAAATACAAATCATTAAAGTACAAAATCAAAACCATACCATAAACATGCCCGTGTTGAAATTTATACTTCACAGTACAATATCAAATATAAGACTTTGAAATATTGTTTAGGGAAACATTTTCCCACTATTATTTATCATTATCAAAAAAAAGTTTTAAATTAATGAGATTCCTTGATAAGAACCATTCAACGAAAAAGTCATCCATTTTCGCCTAGTGCAAGATTATGATTGAAACAGAAAATCTTTTAAAAATCACTTAAAAAATCATTACTTTCTATCAAAAACTTTCACAAGAAATGAAAGCTTGTTGTTTGTTAATATAAATATTGCTCAAAATTACACCCTTTTAATGAGTCTCTTTTCGAACATTTGTATATACAATTTTGTAATAATTGATTAGTTACAAGTCTTGCTAGTTTTAAAGGTTTTAAAGGTCTCTCATGAATGGCAGAGGCAAGGGACAGTGACATTGCCCTAGCAAGCAGGACAATGCCTTAGAGACTGAACATATATTATATGATCAGAGCCCAAACCTCCTCTCCACCCAAGCTAGGACCAGGGAGGGCCAGGCAGTGGCTGCTGATGACTTAACAGATAGACCTATTGACTCTCCCAAATCCCCCAACCTTACCTCAAAAGGATGGTAAGGTTGCAGACACTAATGGCACTAACGAGTCTGAGCGGGACTCGAACCCCCGTCTGACAAACACAAGACAGAGACGTTACCAATCAGGCCACAACAACCCTATAATGTTTAATATGTTTAATAACACACCATCTACAACAAAAAATAAACAACAATCCGTTGTGAAGTGGCCTCTATAAAGCTTAATACCGAAGAAATTAGCATGTGTTAACTTCACAAAGAGTAATACATCGGTGTATGAACACTGTATATTAGACTGATTCCTATAATAAGGACCAAGTGATTGGTCACTGACCCCAACATTCCTATAAGAATAGAGCAAGTCCACTATTTCAAATGTCTTTACTATACTCAATGCAGTAAAAAAAAGGACTGATATGGAAGGGCCCTTGGTTTTTAACGGATTACCCCATTTTTGCCACATCACAGATCACAGGCTTGCCTTCCTTCTCCAGTCCTGACCTCTTCACCCTTAGTTTCTGTCTTTCTTTCTCTTTCTGTTTCTACATAAATTGGTGAATTTTCTAAATTGTAAATGTTTTCTGTATAAAGGTTCCCCTCCCATCCTAAACATGGCATAATCTCACGATAGAATGTTCCCCTGCTTAATAGCCCAGCAAAGGCAGTTATCTACAACATGAACAGGAACTTCTTGGTAGAAAAGGCAGATACAGAAAGAAATAATTTCGGTGATACACCAATTCATATATATATATATATATATATATATATATATATAGAGAGAGAGAGAGAGAGAGAGAGAGAGAGAGAGAGAGAGAGAGAGAGAGAGAGAGAGAGCAGGTTTGTGATCTTAGAGACTCAGCACCGGTGGGAGGGGGAGGGATCCGTTTAAAACCAGGTGCCCTTCCCTATCGTCCATTTCTGGCTGTGTTAACTAGAGCGCCAAATTCTGATAAATGCATGTAACGATTAATGTGTTTCATCAAGTCTCTTTATTCATCCTAAAAAAACATTTCACACTAATGTATAACTGTGAGATAAGAAAAAAAGCATTTTTACAAGCATAAAATTAGCATTTTCACCCAAAAAAGGCTTAAAAATTATAAAATGTAACCAGAGAATTCGTTGATGTAACCTAAGATATCCCTAGTACAAAAACAATAAATTTATCTTGTAATAAATTATTTGTGAATAATGACTGCATCTTTGTATTCAGCGGAACATTAAGAATATTTCACAATTTTGATACATTACAGGCCTACCCCTTTAGCGAGTGTCGACGTAACAGCGCAAAATAAGCGATATTTATACACCATGCGACCGTGTATATGCCAATATCATACATACATGATTTTGTGTATGACAAGCTTACAGAAAGGCATATCGCCTATCATTATCACTATGCATTCAAAAATTTTTTCAAGACTTCACCCAAGTCCTTCCTTCATCATCTCAGTTCAAAACCCAAAACTATCAGGTGAAGACGGGTAAATTCACATCAACAACCGATAACAATACTGTTATTTCAATCATTATTGGAAAACACTATCAAATAATTACACTATCATTATCATTAATACCTTACATCACCATCATTATTACTAGCTAAGTTACATCCCTGGTTTGGAAAAGCTGGATGCTATAAGCCCAAGGGCTCCAACAGGGAAAATAGCCCAGTGAGGAAAGGAAGTAAGTTAATAGATGGAATAGCATGCCTAAGTATATCCTCAAGCAAAAGAACTCTAATCCAAGACGGTGGAAGACCTTGGTACAGAAGCTATGGCACAAAACTAAAGTACAAGAACTTGAGAAAACTGCTTCCAGGAAATGGAAAGGACAATCGTGAACAAGAGCCGTAACAGAACAACCAATTTCGCTCGTATATTTTGACGGGAGTCAGTGTTTCATGCAAAGAGTAGGCAGCAAATAATCGACAGAAATTTCATCATATAGTTCTACAAAGTATTCCTAAAACATTTTCATTAGTTGTTAATTACAGATCGTGGACTGAAAACTTTTTATAGAATGTACTTCCTTGAATTTCAGAATTTACACATGTTAACTTTCATGAATGACAGAGAAAACAAGAAAATGCACCCTTGCCTATGCTCATGATTCTAAGTATGTAGAAGAATGAGAGTAGAGGCCAAAGCGCTCCAGAAGTGCAGTATAATAGGGGTAAAAACATTGTAAGACAAAACTGCTATTTACTTAATACCATACGCTCCCACAACGCTAGTGGGTACTTCAACCCCCAACTACTTTGGTTCTCAGGCATGAGTTTAAGATAATAACCCTTTCGATTATGGTTTACATTAATTGAAAAGAGCCGATTCAAACAAGGAGGAGATCTAAATACGAATGCACTTTTAAATGAATAAAAACAGTTAATTGTTTTTGTGTTCTCCTAAAAAGAAGTTGAGCTAAACGTCCCTGAGAACATATAAAAAAAGGATGCAAGGTGCAGTAAATGAAAGTAGTGAGAAGAATAGCCTTAGAAAAACCTTTAGCTCAACGTTTATAAAAATTCCAATATAAAAGTGTGAAAGGGTGAACTACAATTCAGATAACAAGTGTGAAAGGGTGAACTACAATTCAGATAACAAGGTTCATATGACTTGTTTGAAATGCTTTTGATTCGACTCTAACAAGAACTTCCAGAGCTACGAGAAGGACACATCAAGGAAACCTGTCGCTAGATCTTACTGAAACACAAGACACTCTACAGCTTAACTGCAATACTGTGGTCACACTTATATTAAATTATTGGTCATACTTATATTATATTAGAAGCAGCACATACAACTCAAAGTCTAGGGAAAATTTCCATAACAGTAAATATTATGTTAACAAAAACTAAGTTTGTTTTATTAAAAGTAATATTCAATTTCTTTGCAATGGACTATTATTATTCTGATTCTGGAGCGTCTCACAGCCCTTCACATTTTTTTTCTTAAATGTCGATGTACGGTTTCCTCCCAGCCTGTTTCTCAACACAGTTATTACATGTGCTACACCTCAAACTTGCCTGAAATTACGCGAGAAATTAATGCTTTGCCATGTTTTCTTTACTAACATTTCCAAACTTCAGGAATTTATTATACTATATTAGCAATGCAAAACTTTCTTTACTTCGTATAAAATGTGCAAGTGACGTTGTTAATGGAGAGAGAGAGAGAGAGAGAGAGAGAGAGAGAGAGAGAGAGAGAGAGAGAGAGAGAGAGAGAGAGAGAGAGAGAGAGATTTTAGGTAACCCCATTCGAGCTTAGGAAAAAGAATCCAATTTATCCAGCTTTTCTGAACAATAATATAATTAATTGACATTACTATTAAAGTTTTATCGATAAATATCAATCATTTCAACATAATGCGTTTACTTAAAATTACTGCAATTTCTCTAATTAGTAACATCTTGTAATTTCTTGTGACTAATTACGTCCTGTACTAATAATCATCTTGTGACTAATTACGTCCTGTACTAATAATTATCTTGCGACTAATTACGTCCTGTATGTACAACAATCTTTACTAATAATTACTGTAACATCTAGAAAGTACTTGCCATTACTGCAACTATCCTTAAATACTTTAAAATCCAGCAATTATTCGTAATTACTTCCATATCTTGTAACAACTTGTGATTAATTACATGCGTTTATGTACAGTAACGCTTACTAATACTTACTGGAACATCCAATAAGTACTTGCAATTACTGCAACTATCCTTTAAATACTTTAAGATCCTGCAATTATTCGTAATTACTTCCACATTTTGTAAGAACTTGTGATTAATTACGTTCTTTATATACAGTGACTTACTAATATTTACTGGAACATCCAATAACTGCTTACGATTACTACAACTACCCCTAAATACTTTAAAATCCAGCAATTATTCGTAATTACGCTGTAACTTCATTTGAATTACTCTAACATCTGGAAATAACTCCTGGTTACTGTAACAACTTACAAGTGTTATGAGTTAGATTTGAATTAATCTTACAAGTGCTGCAACTTCATATCTAACTTTGATCAAATTCAAATTCCTTTTTTTATTGCCACTTTACGATCGCTATTGCTACAATATCTAATGAGTTTAGCAGTTTCTAAATCTAAGCGCTTATCGTTAATTCTTGCAACTATTAAAGCAACACTTCGTAATCGCCGTATCATCAGATATACTCCAGTGAGCCTCTCTTGGATGCCTACAGTTCTCCTCTGGTAGATGAAATTTCAGAAATGAGGTTTAAAAGCATCACACAAGTGAGTCACTGCACTAGGCGATATGTTGAACTGAATTAATGGACAATCTTGTTAATAATGAGATAAGCAGTGCATCGGGCATACGTGTTTACCTATGTGTGTATATATATATATATATATATATATATATATATATATATATATATATATATATATATATAGATAGATAATATATATACATATATATGTGTAAAATTATGTATACAAATATTATATATATATATATATATATATATATATATAAAACATGCGTAAAATTCACAAGAACACGTGATCCTCATATGCAAAAAACCAAAAAGTAAAACGAAAATATTAAGTTAGTCCTGACTATTTTCGCCTCTGACTTGAAGTCAAGAGACGAAACTAGTCAGGATTCCACGGATCTTTTCATTTTCAGTTTGATTTTATGCATATATATATATATATATATATATATATATATATATATATATATATATATATATATATATATATATATATACTGTATATACATAGTTATAGATAGATAGATAGATATGTATATATATACATATATAATATATATATATATATATATATATATAGATAGATAGATATATTTATATACATATATATATAATATATATATATATATATATATATATATATATATATATATATATATATACTGTATATATATATATATATATATATATATAATATATATATATATATATATATATACAGTATATATATATATATATATATATATATATACTGTATATATATATATATATATATATATATATATATATATATATATATATATATATATAAGTTAATTTATAAAATAGCCTATACATTGAACAAAATACAAAAGTAATTGACAAAGAGAGAGAGAGAGAGAGAGAGAGAGAGAGAGAGAGAGAGAGAGAGAGAGAGAGAGAGAGAGAGAGAGAGAGAGAGAGAGAGAAAATCAAAATGACTCTTAAATGTGTACACAAGATACTAAAATCCTACAAACACATGAAAGGCTTAAATATTCATTAAGCGAGAGTTTCAAATCTCCCAAACCGAGATAACCCGGGCATTAGGGGATTCCAAACCCAGCTTTACCGAAATCACACGCCATCTAGCGACATCTGATTTAAAAAAAAAAAAAAAAAAAAAAAAAATTCCTTGAAATTTTTGAGGATGAGTTATATAAAGAGAGCAAAATGACTAACTGTAATGAGGCTAACATAGGAGAGATTCATATAAGCAGTTTGATGTTACTTGGTCTAGATTTTAGAGATATAACAAAGAATTTGGTTTGATCTTATGCACCTGACTTCGGTTTCAAAAACTGTTTAGTTTAGACTCTTTGATGAAGCAGGAAATTAAGTCGGCTGGCGAACAGCAAACTTTAGTTTCCAGAGGCAATTTTAATCATGTCAATAATAATAATAATTCTGATAATAATAATTTTAATAATAATAATACTTTTAATAATAATTCTAATAATCATAATTATATTTTTATCAATAATCATAATTTTAATAATTTAATACTAATCATAATTTCAATATTTTTAATAGTAATCATGATTTTAATAATTTTGATTGTTATAATAATTTTAACAATTTTAATAATAATAATTTTAATTTTGATAATGATCATAATTTTAATAACTTTAATAATAATAATTTTAACAATCTTAACAATATTGATAACTTTAATGTAATTTTTTACTGGGAAATGCATACAATCATAGTAAGAACGAGTGAAGACAGTAATGACAACCGAAGTAATTCTGAGAAAATACCAACAATAATAAAAAGTTTATATAAAATAAGATTTGTTCTTAAGAGAAAAAAAAGACAGCAAATGACACCTGTTCTTCCAATAACTAAAGCCAAAGAGGAAAAACTAGGGACAAAATTTCCTTCCTTTTAATCACAGCAACGTTTCACTGTGAGGACAAATGAAGGGATATAATTAAGGAATTTGGGCCATAAATCTCTGTAGCAGCCGGGGAGGCTATTTCGAACCACAGGTACAGTCAAATACAAATGTCCTGTCGTCTCCGTGAACCCCCCCCCCCACCACTGTAAAGCGTGGTTTACACGGTCGAACTGTTTCGAACCCGGTTGTCGAACCTGCTTGCCAAACGGTTTGAAGAGGTGGAGTCAGCCACAAATGCAGAGGGCTTGCGGACAATGAAGCCCCGCCCACAAAAGTCAGGCGAGAACAGACTTTCTCCAGACGTGTTCGACAACAAAATACCCCGTTCAGATGTTCGAACATCACTTCAAACACCTGTCTGTAGAACCGCGTTCGACGAACCATTTGACCGTGTAAACCCGTCGTAACCCCCAATATCTAGAGAGTACAGAATTTAATGTTAGAAAACGTATGAAATTATATTGAATTTACGTTCATACATAATTTTCCCTGCTTCCACCACCATCACATCCCTTACAACTCTAACAAGTACTCCCCACCCATGTCTTCCTCCACCCTAACAACCAAATATGCACTTCTACACATGAAATTCTGGACTCTAGATATTGGGGAAT
>NC_090745.1:123704588-123707088 GCF_036898095.1 Palaemon carinicauda | reverse complement strand
ATAAAAAAAAAAATTAAATTACTGAAAGTGAATAATTACATTGTGCTAAATATTGCAAAACGACTTTTTGAAATTCCTCCCGTTTATGAGGCCTGATCTCTTTCTAGCAGCTGTAGTATTTAATTATACAAGCATCTGCCGTCAGAGGCTCCAACACTCAAAAGAATAATTAAATGCTTTCATGAGACATTTAAGAATTTAATTAAGTCTCAAAAGGGTAATTCGAATGTGCGCAAAGAAACTGAAGCTTTATTGCCTTAAAAAAAATCCTACAAACAGCTAATTCACACAAACAATCTGAGTACTTTAAAAAATGGATAAAACCGAAATAGAATGTCCATGCAATTGCAATTGGAGAAAGCTTGCCACTGTTTCAATCAATAATAAACTTATTACCATAGGAATAGTGATGGGGAATAGTGATGGGAACACTGTTATTGCCCTAAAAAAAAAAGCCTAAATAAATGCTAGACTTTTCAAACAATGCCTCAACCGACACTATTCCCTCATATAGTAATTCACGAGACGTTATTTACAAGTGAAGATATCAAGGCGGAAAAGGCTGACCAAAGCATTTACAGACCTGCAAAAAAAGAAAAAAAGAAAAAAAGAAAAAAAAAGAAAAAAAAAAAGTCAGCGTATGGGTCTCCACTCTTGAGTGGAAGATTCGCCAAAATCAATTGTGTTAAACAAGTCAATGATCATTTGCACTTGTTCCTTCGTTTCAGGAGAGGGCTTGCAAAGAAGAGAAGGGACACCTCAACTAACATAATCTCCATAATCAGCAAGAGCTCTCGGAAGAAACCAGAACTCTTCCTCTTGTTTTTTTAAGTTTTTATAGTTTATATAGAAGATAATCATTTCAATTTTACTGTTCTTAAAATACTTTATTTTCCTTGTTTCCTTTCCTCGCTGGGCTATTTTCCTTGTTGAAGACTATGGCCTGGGCACCAGCCGCCCGTTGAGATACTACCGCTAGAGAGTTATGGGGTCCTTTGACTGGCCAGACAGAACTACGTAGGACCCTTCTCTCTGGTTACGGTTCTTTCCCTTTGCCTACACACACACACCAAATAGTCTGGCCTATCCTTTACAGATTCTCCTCTGTCCTCATACACCTGACAACACTGTGATTACTAGACAATTCTTCTTCACCCAAGGGGTTACCTACTGCACTGCAATTGTTCAGTGCCTACTTTCCTCTTGGTAAGGGTAGAAGAGACTCTTTAGCTATGGTAAGCAGCTCTTCTAGGAGAAGGACACTCCAAAATCAAATCATTGTTCTCTAGTCTTGGGTAGTGCCATAGCCTCTGTACCATGGTCTTACACTGCCTTGGGTTAGAGTTCTCTTGCTTGAGGGTACACTCGGGCACACTTTTCTATCTAGTTCCTCTTCCTCTTGTTCTCTTAAAGTTTTTATTGTTTAAATAGGAAATATTTATTTGGGTGTTGTTGCTGTTCCTAAAGTATTTTATTTTTCCTTATTTCCTTTCCTCACTGGGCTATTTTCCCTGTTGGGGCCCCTGGGCTTATAGCATCCTGCTTTTCCAACTAGGGTTGTAGCTTAGCATTTAATAATAATAATAATAATAATAATATGGGGTTATGGCATCCTGCTCTTCCAACTAGGGTTGTAGCTTTGCAAGTAGTAGTAGTAGTAGTAGTAGTAGTAGTAGTAGTAGTAGTAGTAGTAGTAGTAATAATAATAATAATCCGTCAAATAAGTAACGATATCCACCGTTAAGAAATACATCTTTCCCTCAAGGTAAGTTTCCTGCCGACGAATCGGTAACTTTTCGGTTACATCAATCAAAATCTATTCATCTGGAAGGACTCGCACAAAGAATGTTTTTATCAAATTCTCCCAAAATCCGCTCATGTCTTCTCAAGAAATTCGGTTGATATACACAAATCGACATATGATCGTTGGCGACTTCCCTGCCTTTACATTGCCTCCCCACCCCCCCACCCCCATGGGGGCTATGACTGAAAAAGGTCCGGGCAATCTGTGTGTGTGGGGGGGGGGGGGAGAAATTGATCATACAACATCGGAATGTGCAAGATTCAGTGATGAATAACAAGAATACATGAAAAATTCTTTAAAAAAAAACAAAAATTCTTATTTTTTTTTTACCCATATCGTCAATAATCGGGGTAATATATAAGAGTCGAGAAAAACAAATTTGACAAAAATAACATTGCTTACCGTCAAGTAGCGACATAAAAATAAATACATGGCTACCTCTTTCCGCTGCCTTTTATTATTATTATTATTATTATTATTATTATTATTATTACTATATCATAAAGAAGTTAAATGTCAATTAAAACTAAGGTTATTCACGTAATTAACTATAACAACTTCTACGGTTGTCACTTCAAAGAGTAGTATTACCTCCGCATAATCAGCGGTTCAAAGCCTTTATGATTAACTTCCGAAATTAGTTAAACAAAATACTTAACTGTCATATTGAAATAAGACGACATCAGGGCTACACTA
>NC_090745.1:123697088-123702088 GCF_036898095.1 Palaemon carinicauda | reverse complement strand
CATTGCTGTTTAAAGGTTTAAAGGCCACTCATGAATGGCAGACATGTGGACAGTAACATTGCCCTTTCGAGCAGGACAATGCCCTAGAGACTGACCATATATACATATGACCAAACCCTTGGCCCTCCACCCAAGCTAGGACCAAGAAGGGCCAGGCAATGGCTGCTAATAAATCAACAGATAGATCTATAGGCTCTCCCAAACCCCGCATCCTTCGCTTACAAGGATGGTGAGGTTGCAGCGACCAAATAAACTAACAAGTTTGAGCGGGACTCGAACCCCAGTCTGGCGTTTATCAGTTAGGAACGTTCAGTACTTAGGGAATAAAGTAAAGTCAGTAAAATTAAAGAAAAGGCTAAATGGATATGGTCAAAAGGAAACGGCTGCTGATGAAAATTTAGTCATCTTTTAGGCGTTTAGGAGAATGTGAAAGCCAAGGGGAAAATTTTCATCGCTCTCTTTAATAAAAATTGCTCCAAATATAAAGTGATATGACAAGCTTTTTATAATCACGATATCAATACCTGACAAGATCACGTTTCTAGAAGCCAGAACATCTTCATAAGAGAAAGGGAAAAATATCAAAAATAAAAAATCATTACTGAAAATTTTTAAATTTTACTAAAACAAAATTTATGAAATATCTTTAAAATAATTCTAAAAAAAAGAAAAAAAAAACTTGCAATTCAAATAAAACTCATAAAAACTTTAGGTACCATTTTGATGTCATTGAGTTGAAATATAAATGAATAAAATTCATAAAAAATGAAGGTACTATTTTGATGTCACTCAACGAAAAAATAATCTAATAAAATTCATAAAAATTTAAGGTACTATTTTGATGTCATTCAGTGAAAAAATACATTTAATAAATTCATAAATAATGAAGGTATTATTTTGATGTCATTCAGAGAAAAAATAAATTAATAAAAATAAAAAAAATGAAGATACTATTTTGATGTCATTCAGTGAAAAAATAAATTAAAATTCATAAATAATGAAGGTATCTAATAAAATTCATAAATAATGAAGGTACTATTTTGATGCCAATCAGTGAAAAAAAAAATTAATAAAATTCTTAAAAAATTAGGGTACTCTTCATCTTCCTGGGTGAAAAAAAATATACACGCGATGCCAAAGTCAATTATCCGTTGATTTACAACTTGCAAAGCCTACCGTATCGTTACCAACTTAGCACGGGGGAGCAAGGGGCTATGAAATTGCAGGGGACATGAGTTATTAACGCTTCGACGACGCCCGCCGGAGGACTCGACCGGGGAAGTCGTTTATCAAAAGCTAACAAACGATTTCAAGATGGTTAACAAGTTCTATTTTTAATTGCGTTCTTTTTACCAGTGATTTTTCGCTATTTTTCATAATGTTTCTTTTTTCCCTGTTTGGATTACGAGGATTTTGAGTTTTTCGTTTCACTATTCTATCTGTTTCCTTGTTTCCTTTCTTCATTGTGCTATTTTCCCTGCTGGAGCCCTTATGTGGCTTATAGCATCCTGATTTTCCACCTAGGGTTGTAGGTTAGCTAGTAATAAAACAAATAATTATAAATGTATGACAAAAATCATAACCAGTGTAAATACTTAATGAGAGAGAGAGAGAGAGAGAGAGAGAGAGAGAGAGAGAGAGAGAGAGAGAGAGAGAGAGAGAGAGAGATTTTCATGTTTTTATCCCTTTAGGCGTTACTCATATCAAGGTAATGGGGTTAAACCTTCTGTCATACCTTAACTAAAATCACTGTATTTTCAGAATTTGTAAACCTTTATATATAGATATCTAGAATTAGGTTCACGTAATCATATTAATTTTTCAACAAAAAAAAAAATAAAAAAATAAAAATCCCAAAAGTTTAGACAATTTTCCTTTACATAGGGGGACAATTTACTAAAGATCTGACAGAAGAAAAGTGTGTGATGTACGAATAAAAGCCCAAAACAATAATAACATTAGTGATACCATTATTAGTAGGAGATTGGCAGATTTAAGTACGCATACCATTCGTTATCCAGCGCAGAAAGACCAGTTACGCTACCATTTATATGCATAATAATAATAATAATAATAATAATAATAATAATAATCATCATCATCCTTGCCATTCTCCCTCTCTCCGGCACTCATTGCCACCCTTCCACGCACCCAAACCGAAAAAATGATAAACATTTCAGAATAGATTCCACCTTAACACTGACACCAGAAGACATCAACCAGACAGCGAGATACTCAATCTAAATTGGCTTAACGCCATGTCCAACCCATTCCTATCACCACTTAGACTAGGCACCCTTGTACTAGAGGAGCCTAATGAAAGGTCGCAAATCTATGAATGCCGGGTTAATAATGGACTCTGATCTGGATACAAAGGGTTTTGGAGGAGCTAGTCAGATCAGAAGTTGTGATGGCCAAATGAAATGTATCGAAATTAATCCACAGTGAAGGGTTGGCGTTCCGGGAGATTTGTGTAGAAGGGCGTAGATAGTGACATTGGGCTATTTGTAGCTAATACGTAGTTCCTACATCATCAAATGCATCCATTTCTACTCCACTGCTGGGCAAAGGCCTCAGCCATGTCTTTCTAGTCTACTCCAAGACAAAGGCCTCAAACATATCCTTCTAGTCCACTCCAAGACAAAGGCCTCAGACTTTTCCTCCTAGTCCACTGCAGGGCAAAGGCCTCAGACATGCCCTTCTAGTCCACAGCAGGGCAAAGACCTCAGACTTTTCCTTCTAGTCCACGGCAGGACAAAGGCCTCAGACATGCCCTTCTAGTCCACTGCAGGGCAAAGACCTCAGACTTTTCCTTCTAGTCCACGGCAGGACAAAGGCCTCAGACATGCCCTTCTAGTCCACTGCAGGGCAAAGACCTCAGACTTTTCCTTCTAGTCCACGGCAGGACAAAGGCCTCAGACATGCCCTTCTAGTCCACTGCAGGGCAAAGACCTCAGATTTTTCCTTCTAGTCCACGGCAGGACAAAGGCCTCAGACATGCCCTTCTAGTCCACTGCAGGGCAAAGGCCTCAAACATGTACTTCTAATCTACTGCAGGACAAAGACCTCATATATATCCTTCTAGTCCACTGCAGGACAAAGGCCTCAAACAAGTCCTTCTAGTTCACTACAGGGCAAATACCTCAGACATGTCTTTCTAGTCCACTACAGGACAAAGACCTCAGACATGTCCTAGTCCACTGCAGGAAAAAAGCCTCTGACATGCCCTTCAAATCCACTGCAGGGCAAAGGCCTCAAACATGTCCTCCTAGTCTACTGCAGAAAAAAAGGCTTCAGACATGTCCATCTAGTCCACTGTAGGGCAAAGGCCTCAGACATGCCCTTCTAGACCACTGTTGGACAAAGACCTCAGACATGTCCTTCTAGTCCACTGCAGGGCAAAGGCCTCGGACATATCCTTCTAGTCCACTGCAGGGCAAAGGCCTCAGACTTGTCCTTATTCATGTTTGGCCAGTTTTCATCACCATGCTGGCCACCTGCAGATTGGTGGTGGTGGGAGACTTATTCTGATCGCTCAAAGCAAACCAACCTAGTATGGATGGCTTTGACTAATCATGACGATACACAAACCTTTTATCGCCACGTTAACGTATCCTCACAGTTCCTACTGTGCAATAAATAGAAACACCAGTGGGAGGAAATAAATAATTTCCTGAAAACTAATGAAATGTGAATGTTGTCTACTCTCAATTCACTTGTTTATGGTCTTAAGTTAGAGTATTCATTGACCATACACCCACTAATGTGAAATTAAGATAGGTCCTTCAAAAATCATTCCAAAGGATTTAGCTACAGACCCAAAACTGATTATCTCACAGCTATCCATCTGTTGGCAAATACATAGAACAGATATGTGTTAAAGATAATCCACTACTGTTTTTAACTTTTTGAATAGAAATCAAGATCTAATTGAATTAATAGCAACATAAAACTTACATTCCTAAAGTTATTGGACTACTGAACTTAACTTCTTAAATAGAAATCAAGAGCCGATTGAAATCACATTAAAAAAAAAAAAAAAAAAAAAAAAAACTTTTTTTACAACAGTTCATTGATCTAGGGAGCTCGTAAATTCGCAATGAAAGTGCGAAAAGTAAGTTATAAAAAGTACAGAATTTGAACGTAATTGTATATGGACGGAAATATGACTATGTCACAAATATATATATATATATATATATATATATATATATATATATATATATATATATATATATATATATATATATATATCTAAAATAATGCCTGAACAAACTAGAGCTAGAAACAAATGTTACCATAAGACACATGAGAGACAAACAGACTATCTGAACCAAGAACAAATAGTAAAATTGGTGAAAGGGCTTTTAGCTACTGTGCGCCTAGACATTATAATAAACTGCCAACTGAAATGAAGGACCTAAAGGGGGCAAATGAATTTAAGAAGGAACTAAAGACATTACTTTTCACAAGATCATATGATTTGGAAGATGCTACAATCAAGGAATTGTATAAGTTAAAATGAAAATGTTTCGTTAGATGATTGATATGGACCCGCCCGAGTAATGAATTTTCCAACGATTGAACTAGTGAATTAGTTGGAAAAGGATTTCCCCTGATTGGTCAGTCTCTACTTGTTTTGTAGTCACGTGATCAGTGGTAACTTCGTTAGCTCCGTGCTAAGTATTGTCATTCAGCGTTGGACACTTCAAGTGTACAGTTACCACTTTACTTTTGATTTTAGGAAATTAATTTCCGTTAGAACCAGATCAGAAAAATAACAGTAATTTTATGTAAATGTGTCGAGCTTCAACTAGAAACAAATACATTGTATTGTTTAGATATTCGTAGTTTAAGAACAAGATATGTGTAGCATATGTTTCCTTCAGATTGATTGATGTTAAGTTTGTGTTTATTTTGTATATGTAGTGAAATATTGATGATTGAAATGTACACAGCAATGTCCAAGCGCTCCTATTCATATTAATAAATTGTTAATT
>NC_090745.1:123687088-123692088 GCF_036898095.1 Palaemon carinicauda | reverse complement strand
CAAGCTACAACCCTAGTGGAAAAAGCAAGATGCTATGAGCCCAAGGGCTCCAATAGGGAAAAATAGCCCAGTGAGGAAAGGAAATAAGGAAATAAATAAATGATGAGAATAAATTAACAAGAAATCATTCTAAAAACAGTGACAACGTCAAAACAGATATGTCCTATATAAACTATTAACAACGCCAAAAACAGATATCACATATATAAACTATAAAAAGACTCATGTCAGCCTGGTCAACATAACATTTGCTCCAACTTTGAACTTTTGAAGTTCTATCGATTCAACTACCCGTTGTCACCCCAAACCCGGTTCCTCCTCGGTCCTGGAAAAATTTAATCTTCCCTAATTGCAATCCGAAAAGGGAATTAAAGTAATGATCTAATGTCTAAGTATTTATCTTCATAGCTTTTCCTCTTCAAATTTTCAGATGCAATCAGATGTAAGTGTATTGATAAGTAGATAAGTTAAACCCTCATTGTCGTACCTGAACGTTGTTTAAGATATATAATTCGGCTACGTTCAACATATTCAAAATACACTTTGTAGATACATTTCCCTTTGTAAATCTAGTAATTTAATTTTGTCTCAATCTTGCGGCCTAGCTTTGTTTTGGTTGAAATAAAGAAAATTGTGTTTTTCACGTCAGCAATCTAATGTTTAACCAATTATGCCATAACGAAATTATAGGTTTTGGCTAAAAACGACTCTTTAAAAAAAAAAAAAAAAAAAAAAATATAATAATAAATAATAATAATGCTATAAAGGTTAACCTGTTCATTTTAATATCTAGAATAGTTCTGAACGTATTACCTGGCCCGAATATCATCGTTCTAAAAAAGAAAGAAAAATAAAATTTAATTCTTTTTTAAGAGTTTTAAGAGCTAATTAAAGTAAACATGCTGCTCGTCATAAAGACAATGCCGTAGAAGCGGAACATAAATAACTATTTTCAGCGTCCAAGCCTCCTCTCCAACCAAACTAGGACCAGGGAGGGTCGGGAAATGGCTGCTAATGACTCAGCAGGTAGATATATAGGCTCCCCCAAATCCCCTCATCCTTAGCACACAAGAATGGTGAGGTTCCAGACAACAAGAAACGATCGAGCTTGAGCGGGGTCTCGAACCCCAGTACAGCATATCGCCAAGCAGGGACGTTTCCAAAAGGCGGATGTATGAATCTGATTTCCTATTTTTCTTTTAGGCAAAGGTTCTAAATCAATCTATTCCTAAAAACTCTTAAATAAACAATTACTAGTTTCCTTAAAATTTGACTTCAAAGGTTAAAGGTGACTGGTTTCAGTTCCGGTTCCATCAGAATAGATGCTCACCAGACCGTCAACCGGGCAAGCCCAACCCCCACTGTGGTGCCCAACCACAGCAGTGGCCTCCCCAGTAAACAGCTTAAACTCACGGTCCTGGGCGGGGATCGATCTCTTGCCATGCGAATGCTAGGCAAACACATTATCGACGCCATGAAGTGCAATGAATGACAAAGTCATTGAAAGTACATAACCAGCAACTAAGAAAGTTTCTATTACAAGAAGAGCATCCAAAAAAATAAAAATATTGATATAACAAGCTTGTAAAAATCGTTTTTGATTCATAGAAATACTTAATACATTCTCCAATAATGAATCCAAAATTCCAAACCCAGAGAAAGTGAGTGTCTTAGACTAAGGGCATCAAGGAGCAAGGGCGTTTCTGTGGCCAACTGGCTCACAGACAACTGTCAGTGACAAAGGTTCACGATCGTGGCTCACAGACAACTGTCAGTGACAAAGGTTCATGATCATGGCTCACAGACAATTGTCAGTGACAAAGGTTCATGATCATGGCTCACAGACAACTGTCAGTGACAAAGGTTCATGATCATGGCTCACAGACAACTGTCAGAGACATAGGTTCATGATCATGGCTCACAGACAACTGATAGTGACACAGATTCATGATCACGATATTAATTCCTGACAAGAACACGGTTCTTCATACTTTGCGGGTACGTGAAGAGTATTGTGCTACATCAAACTTGAGGGGACACTCGGGCACACTATTCTATCTCGTTTTTCTTCTTCTTGCTATTTTGGAGTTTTTAGCCTCTTGTTATTTTCAAGTTTTTATAGTTTATATTTGAAAGATTTATTTTAATGTTATTATTGTTCTTAACCTTCTCTTGTAGTTTTTCCTTATTTCCTTTCCTCACGGGGCTATTTTCCCTGTTGGAGCCCTTGGGCTTACAGCATTCTACTTTTTCAAATAGGGTTGTAGCCTAGCAAGTAATAATAATAATAATAATAATAATAATAATAATAATAATAATAATAATAATAATAACAATAATAATAATAATGAGATTAAGGGTCTTTAAGTTACTCATATTATAGGTAAGCACATATTATGAGCTTATTACTACTCGTGCATGATTTTATTTCAAAACAAATACTTGGTATATATACATAGCCCATACATATATATATATATATATATATATATATATATATATATATATATATATATATATATATATATATACAGTATATGTATATATATATGTATATGTATATATATATATATATATATATATATATATGTGTATATGTATGTATATATATATATATATATATATATGTGTGTGTGTGTGTGTTTTGTATATGTATATAAATATACTGTTTATGTTGTCAGGACAAAATGAAGGTGCAATGGGGATTTAGGAATAATTAACGAATAACTATTTTCTATTCCTATCACAAAAGGATTAATAACAGGGCAGACATACCCACGTAATTGTATGAGAGAGAGAGAGAGAGAGAGAGAGAGAGAGAGAGAGAGAGAGAGAGAGAGAGAGAGAGAGAGAGAGAGAGAGAAAATCATCATCTATCTTCACGTCGGTCAACTAAAAAGCTTAAGAGGTGACGGAAGCTTACGAGCAAGTAAAGCCCCCCCCCTCTCTCTCTCTCTCTCTCTCTCTCTCTCTCTCTCTCTCTCTCTCTCTCTCTCTCTCTCTCTCAGAGGGTGATTTAGCTCTCCTAAGTTCATTAAATTGTTGTCACAAACAGGGATATTCAGTTCATTTACGAATATGTAATCTGCCATATAAGTCTTAGTCCTTTAAAAGGCAAATACGAATACTCATGTCCTGAAACATATACAAACCAGATTTATATAATCAAATTTTTCCTCTATTTGGGTTGTTAATGGTTATAGCCTATAATACATTTACTCAATCAATGTCTTTCACTTTGAAACCTTATATTTTAAAGGTTTAAAGATTACTTATAAATGCCAGAGTTAAGGGACAGTGACAATGCCCTAGAGATTGAGCATATATACATATGATCAGCGTTCAGTCTCCCTCTCCACCCAAGCTAGGACCAACGAAATCGTGTATATAGGAGAGAGAGAGAGAGAGAGAGAGAGAGAGAGAGAGGAGAGAGAGAGAGAGAGAGAGGAGAGAGAGAGAGAGAAAACATCGCTTGATTTTCATGTCCAAGGATGACCAACGAAATGGACAACCTTCGAATTCTAAAGAAAATTGTGCGTAAGATTTAGTTTCCCACTTTACAGTCGCATAGGTTAGGTATGATAAAGTTCTGACTCTTGAAAAAATGGACAACCTTCAAAACCTAAAGAAAAATTGTGCGTTAAAAAAAAGAGAGAGAGAGAGAGAGAGATGAGAGAGAGAGAGAGAGAGAGAGAGAGGAGAGAGAGAGAGAGATGAGAGAGAGAGAGAGAAAAGTTCTAAAAACCTCTTTTGGAGTAAATGATGTGTATTAGATGCAATTGCTTTCGCAGTAAAGCACGTTAAAGTCATAACAGTAGGTGGCAGATCTTTATAACATACAAAGTAAAAATATTTGAGTTTTTTTCAGGAGGAAAAATTTAGATTAGATACACTGTACTCTGTTTATCTGTTAACTTCGCATTCGTCTCTAGTTATCATCATCATCATCATCATCTGCGCCTATTGACGCAATGGGCATCGGTTAGATTTCGCCAGTCGTCTCTATCTTGATATTTTGAATCAATACTTCTCCATTCGTCATCCCCTATTTCATAGTCCTCAGCCTTGTAGGCCTGGGTCTTCGAAATCTTCTAGTGCCATTGTGAATCCCAGTTGAACGTTTGGTGAACTAATCTGTCTTGGGGAGTGCGAAGAGCATGCCCAAACCATCTCCATCTACCCCTCATCATGATGTCATCCACAGATGGACACGGACGCTCACTCAGCAGGTAGAACAATATGCTCCCCAAACTTCCCATCCTTAACTCACAAGGATGGTGAGGTTATAGACACTACAAGAAAGTATTGACCTTAAGCGTGTCTCGAATCCAGTCCAGCAGAGATCAATAGGCAGGGACGTTTTCAAGAGGCGACCACAATCCCTTCTCTGCCGACTGTACATTATGTGTTCCAGCCATAAGTTTATACTATCTAACGAGAGAAAAGGACTTTTCATTGCCTAAGATATATCCACTTCCCTATTATTCGTCCTTCACCAGAATATGGTGTTTGGATTAACCCGACCAAAAAAAAAAATAATCACTCTCATATAGTTTATATTAAGATTCATTGGCTAACATTCGCAGTAGATCAACGAGGCACGAATCTGGAACAGACAAATATAACTCTCTCTACACTATCGTTGGAGAGTATATTTTAAGTTTTAATTGATTCACTGGCTATAACCTTCCCTCTCTTGAGAGGCAGGTCTACTATTTCTCCTCGTTACTCCTCTTTCTTATATGCCAAACCCTACATATTATTGTTTTAATGAATTACCCTTATTAACGGACTTCACATAATAAAGGAATAAATTAAAATGTATGTAAAGATTCAAGCTATGCGTGGTATTATTATTATTATTAGCTAAGCTACAACCCTAGTTGGAGAAGCAGGATGCTATAAGCCCAAAGGCTCCAACAAGGAAAAACAACCCTGCGAGGAAAGGATACAATAAAATATATACACTTCAGAAGGAGTAATGAACAATTAAAATAATA
>NC_090745.1:123672088-123684588 GCF_036898095.1 Palaemon carinicauda | reverse complement strand
TACATTTATCTTTACCCTGCATAATTCTAAAGACTTCGATGGGAAGATTCTGGCACTGAGTTATATCGTACGAGTTGTGGAAGCCTATTGGAAACGTCCCTGCCTGACAATCTGATTGAAGAGATTTCGAGATCCACTCGACTCGTTAGTTTCCAGTAGTGTCTGCAACCTCACCAACCCTATGAGCTGGGAATGAGAGCTTTTGGGAGCCTATTGCCTGGCCCTCCCTGGTCCTAGTTTGATGGAGAGGAGGCTTGGGCGCTGATGTTTATATGATCAGTCTCTGGGACATTGTCAAGTCCCTTGCCTATGCTATTCATGAGCTACCCTTTTTATATCTTTAAATGAATCTTGCTGCATATTACTGAAAATTGAATTTACAACATGACTTGGGTGAAAATCTATCTTTACTATATAAATTTTGCTTCCTGAATGCAACTTGAGTCTATAGGCTATATATAAAAAAGCAAAGTGGCTTTCTAATTCTACTAAAATATTTCACAGTTCCTAAATCCTGCAGGTATAAAAAGGAAATATCCTAAATCCGACTTCACAGGCAGAAAAAAATGAAATGGGTTTCACCATTGGGATTTCGACGTATTGATCTAAAACTTGAGAGGGTTTGTTTCAAAAGGAAACAGTTTTTAGCCAAACCTGAAACATGTTTCAATCCAAAACTGAAGAGAATTGTCTCGAAATCTAAACGTCTTACAGGCTACCTCCACGAATGAAACTGGAGAGTTTATTTCAAAGGAAACCGTTTTTACACCAAAACTGAAACATGTTTCTATGCATAACTGAATCGTATTGTCTTGAAATCTAATCGTCTTTGCAGGTTACCTCGATGTATTGACCTGAAACTGAAGAGGGCTTGTTTCAAAAGGAAAAAGTTTTCACTCTAAAACCGAAACATATTTCTATGCTAAACTGAAGCGTATTGACTACAAATCTAACCATGGAAGAGTATGTGCCACATTTGGTTTCGTTTAAAAAAGGAAAGAAAAAAAAAACATGAAAAACAGGGCGCAAACAAGAGACTAATGTGTCTTTGATAACGCATTCGCTTGAGCTGAGCTGACGTCAGCAGCCGAGAAGAAAGAGATGGGTTAGCCGCTCTTGACCTGACCTTTGCCCTTGAAAAGCAGAGGGTCATCGCCTGTAAAATTGCAATCTCTCGGCTGGGATAAACGACCGCCCTTTAACCAAATGATGCACACTGGGGCATACATTCATGATACTGGTAAATATTGTACCTTGATGCATACGTATACTTACAGCCGTATTTTACATTTTATTATAATGTATTACATAAATTTGCATATATAAACAGTAAGTGTATATATATACATATATATATACTTTTATTTACATACACTTTATATATATATATATATATATTACTTATATATATATATATATATACTTATATATATATATATATATATATGTACTTATAAATATATATATATATATATATATACTTTTATTTATATATATAAACTTATATATATAGACACATATATATAAATATATATACATATGTGTATGTGTGTGTATATATATATATATATATATATATATTTATATAAGGTCAGGAAATCGGCGACAATGTTATAGATTTAAATCATAACACATGCCCCAAAATAATGACGTAATTAAAGAACAATATGTTGAATAAACTGGTTTAATCAACTAAAGATTCATGAGTCATACCAACAAATCAATACCAGACAGAGAGAGAGAGAGAGAGAGAGAGAGAGAGAGAGAGGGGGGGAGCTGGGTGGGCGATGGGAACAACTTAATTCAGGGCCAATCACTTTGCCAGCGGATTGAACCCTGACAGACTTTATACCCTTACAAATAATATGCATTATACCCATATATACGATGCCCATTATACCCATATAAATCGAAGGGCCTCTAAACACAAACCCCTAACGAGTTTCACGAGACATAACAACGGCTATTAATCCCACCATACAGGGAATTCTGTGACGTCATTTTTGGACATAAAAATCGGGCGATGGAGGGTTGTTGGTTTTCTCTCTCTCTCTCTCTCTCTCTCTCTCTCTCTCATGAACAATATTTCGTTGGCCTAATTGGACATGAAAATCAAACGATGGAAGGAAGGTTAGTCTCTCTCTCCCTCTCTCTCTCGAATGGACAGGATTTCGTCGGTCATCCTTGGACATGAAAATCAAGCGATGAAGGTTAGTCTCACTCTCTCTCTCTCTCTCTCCCTCTAAGCTTGATTAGAGTTCGTTATTCACACGTAAATCTTTTCCTAATAACGGTTAAGGATTGCTGCTACCAATGCTGTGCTCTCTCTCTCTCTCTCTCTCTCTCTCTCTCTCTCTCATTGGACAGTATTTCGTTGGTCATCCTTGAACATGAAAATCAAGCCATGGAAAATTGGTCTCTCTCTCTCTCTCTCTCTCTCTCTCTCTCTCGTTGGCTTCAAGACAATTCCCCTACTCCTCTGGACGGGTTACACCCGTCAGACCACTGCTTCCCACATTTTTACCTGTATTGGCAAGTAATCCTCTTAAAATCACGTTTCATTAAACACATCTTTCCTTCTACTTCCTATCTATGGAATCTGTGGGTGTGGGCACGCCTTTTTTTATTAGGCTTTAATCTTATACAGAAACTATAAAATAATTCAGTTTACGAATATGAAATATACCGAGTTTTATCCATTTGTCTTACATATCACACATACACACACACGCACACACACATTTCCCTTCAATAATTGCCATTAATTTAATCCTTAAAACCTTCCAGTTCCCCATGCTTATGTTTGTATGTGCTTAGAATCTTGACGCAATAACTAATTTTGGGAGAAAAAGGCAATCATACAAATAACAATAACAGCACGAGTACATACTAACAAAAAAAATAATATCATTATTATACAAACACATCAAAAGGGAAAAAAAAGCAATATGTAAAGAAATTCAGACGACATGAGTATAAATAAATCTATTGGAACATTTTTTTTTAATCTAAAGGAAAAGTAAAAGTCTGAAAAAAAAAATGGACGCAAGTTCTCTGCATTTCAGTAGTAAGCCGATGTTTACCTGATTACGTGATTAAAGCAACTGACACCAGGGTTGCCAGGTTTTCTAAGTGAGAAAAGGCCAACTTCTAATCAGCTGTGGCTTTAAAAGGCCAACCCATTAGTAAAAATGGCCAAAAAAATAACATTTAGGGCCAAACTTTCTTTTTAAGATATTGCTAACAGACAACGAATTTTTAAAAAAAAATAGGCCAAATTTGATGATTTTGGCCTGAAAAAGGCCAACCTGGCAACACTGTCTGACACTAAGCCTTCCATCCGTCATCTTTTAATCTGGCGAATTGCCCCCTTGAGTACACCATAAAAATACCGGGAAGTCTTTCGACTATCCAGTCAATTGGTAATACACCGTCTCCTGTCGGCGTTCAAGGAAGTGGAGTCTGGCTCTTTCCCCTTCGGTAAGGAGGCCTTAAGGACTAATTCAAATTGACGAGTACCCTCCTGAATATACGTAAAAATGGATAACTGATTCTTACAGAGGTTAGTTTAGCTTATCTCTCTCTCTCTCTCTCTCTCTCTCTCTCTCTCTCTCTCTCTCTCTCAAATCCATTATGTCTTTATAGAACTAGGCAATGGCCCAAGTTCCTGTTTTCGAGTTGACTGCAACTTTGGAGAAGAGCGAGAAAGCAGAGAGAGAGAAAAATATAAGAGTTGTGAATGATCGATTTCACCTCTAAATAGATACCATTATATGAAAGTAATGAACATCCCGACACGAGATAATTACCAACACATTAATATGAAACTATTTGTTAGTCTCTCCCTCAAGAAATTAAAAAAAAATCGAATTGCACAAATCTATTCTTTGCATCATCTAACTCATAATAATTCCTAATGCATATAACTATAGAAATGAAACTATGAGAGAGGTTACTCGCGTCCGTGTCATATGTGGATGACATCATGATGAGGGGTAGATGGAGATGGTTTGGGCATGTTCTTCGCACTCCACAAGACAGATTAGTTCACCAAACGTTCAACTGGGATTCACAAGGCACTAGAAGAGTTCGAAGACCCAGGCCTACAAGGCTGAGGACTATGAAATAGGGGATGACGAATGGAGAAGTATTGATTCAAAATATCAAGATAGAGACGACTGGCGAAATCTAACCGAGGCCCATTGCGTCAATAGGCGTCGATGATGATGATGATGATAACTAGAGACGAATGCGAAGTTAACAGATAAACAGAGTACAGTGTATCTAATCTAAAATTTTCCTCCTGAAAAAAACTCAAATATTTTTACTTTCTATCTGTTATAAAGATCTGCCACCTACTGTTATGACTTTAACGTGCTTTACTGCGAAAGCAATTGCATCTAATACACATCATTTACTCCAAAAGAGGTTTTAGAACTTTCTCTCTCTCTCTCTCTCTCTCTCTCTCTCTCTCTCTCTCTCTCTCTCTTTTTTTACGCACAATTTTTCTCTTAGGTTTTGAAGGTTGTCCATTTTTTCAAGTCAGAACTTTGTCATACCTAACCTATGCGACTGTAAGTGGGAAACTAAATCTTACGCACAATTTTCTTTAGAATTCGAAGGTTGTCCATTTCGTTGGTCATCCTTGGACATGAAAATCAAGCGATGTTCTCTCTCTTCTCTCTCTCTCTTCTCTCTCTCTCTCTCTCTCTCTCTCTCTCTCTCTCTCTCCTATATACACGATTTCATTGGTTTCATAATTTTCTTGAGAATTCAAAGGTTGACCATTTCGTTGGTCATCCTTGGACATGAAAATCAAGCGATGAAAGGTTGCTCTCTCTCTCTCTCTCTCTCTCTCTCTCTCTCTCTCTCTCTCATGGTCACGATTTCGTTGGTTTCATAATTTTCTTTAAAATTCGAAGGTTGTCCATTCTTTCAAGAGGCTAAGAACTGCTTCCATATATAATCTATCTTCATTAATAAATGGAAAAAAAACTTATCAAATACAAGTACCATACTACTGTAATTCCCATACTACTTGACCATCCATCGCCCTAGAAGTATCCCTATTCCATAACATATACTACAATGTTTTCAGAAATTGTCAAACCCCTCAGTTGGATTAACTACATGCTGTAGACATATTTTCTCTTCGATACAGCCCAAGTAAACCACCCATTTCGTGATTTCTCTCGCATTTTCCAGCAGGGGTAGCATTCGAAATCCACGTCTCTAATCAACGAGAACTTATTATTATTATTATTATTATTATTATTATTATTACTACTACTTGCCAGGCTACAATCCTATTTGGAAAAGCAGGATGCTATAAGCCTAAGGGCTCCAACAGGGAAAATAGCCCAGTAAGGAAAGGAAACTTAAGGAAAAATATTTCATGAAGAGTATCATTAAATTGAATATCTCCTATATAAACTATAAAAAATTAATAAAACAAGAGGAAGAAAAATAAGATAGAATAGTGTGCCCGAGTGTACCCTCAAGCAAGAGAACTCTAACCCAAGAGAGTGGAAGACCATGGTACAGAAGTGTCCTTATCCTAGAAGAGCTGCTTACCATAGCTAAAGTGTCTCTTCTATCCTACCAAGAGGAAAGTGGTCACTGATCAATTACAGTGCAGTAGTTAACCCCTCGGATTTAGAAGAATTGTTTGCTAATCTTAATGTTGTTAGGTGTATGAGGACAGTGGAGAATATGTAATAAATAGGCCAGTTTATTCAGTGTGTGTGTGTGTGTGTGTGTGTGTGTATGTGTAGGCAACGGGAAAATGAACCGTAACCAGAGAGAAGGATGCAATGTAGTACTGTCTGGCCAGTCAAAAGGCCTCATAACACTCTAGCATTTCGAGATTTTTCAGAAACCATTTCCCGTTCAATAACGATTAAAATTCTTAACTAAGCATGAATTAGCAATTGAGAGACCCACATCTAGTACAACTCTCGCTGCTCCTAGTGTGGGCGCATCGTACGCCATCTAACTTGCCTCAGTACAGATACATCTACACAAGATCATAAAATCTCCCAAGTATTTTCATACACACTTAACTTCAGCCTACGAAGATACCGTCACTCTTTCGTAGTAAAAATCGTTGGTTGCTATAAATCTAACTCAAATAATTAATGTCTAACTTCGCACTTTCATTATAATTTCACATAAATAATTTTCATGTGGGCTGCATTCATTAATCAGTAACATTAGTTCTGGAACTAAATAAAAAAATGCTTCCATCAATAAAACAGAGAGAGAGAGAGAGAGAGAGAGAGAGAGAGGAGAGAGAGAGAGAGAGAATTGTGAATGATCCCAGTACAAACAAGAAACAAGCGATGCTCTCAATGTGTCATATCAAAGTGTCAAGCATCAAGGGCCATCTTAAGAGGCTCGATATATCAAGCATAACTCGGTCCTTTGGAGGCAATGTTATAATCATAACAAACGTTTACTACTACTTCTTCTCCTTCTTCTTCTCCTTTCGACCTTATTAGTCAAACTGCATTGCAGGGTCGGCCGCTTGATTCAACAACTTTCCCCATCTATATGATCTACTTTCCTCTTGATGTTCATTCATCTCCACAAAAGCACCATCGAGTATCACTGCTCATGGTGTGGAAGCAAGTTAGGTTGTCAAACAGGCCTATCCATTTATATTGCATGGATATTCAACACGCTTCACAAAGCTTTGATAACTCATTAGAGGCTCCTTAATAATATCTTCAAACCCTGACTCCTATTTATTCATTTTAAGGTCTAAAGACCTCTCATGAATGGCAGAGGCAAGGGACAGTGACACTACCCAATCAAGCAAAACAATGCCCTAGACTCCTAGAGAATGACCATATATACATATGATCAGCACCCAAGCCTCCTCTCCACCCAAGCTAAGACCAAGGAGGGCCAGGCAATGGCTGCTAATGACACAGCAGATAGACCTATAGGCTCCCCAAAATATCCCATCCTTAGCTCACAAGGATAGTGAGGTTACAGCGACCAAAGAAACTAACGAGTTTGAGAGACTCGAACCCCAATCTGGCGTTCACCAGTCAGGGACGTTACCACATCGGCCACCACAACCCTTAAGAGGGAGTATATAATTGTTACAAATTGATGCACGATATAAGTCTTCTATATGTTTATCCTGGAAGTTCCACCACCGAGGTACTAATTTGCGACAAAACTCGATACTTTATTATTAGTAGTATTACTACCTGAGATACAACCCTATTTGTAAAAGCAGGATTCTATAAGGTCAAGGGCTTCAACAGGAAAAAAAATAGCCCAATGAGGAAAGGCAATAAGGAAACGGACAGAATATTGTGCATGACTGTACCCTATAGCAAGAGAACTCTAATCCAAGACAGTGGAAGGCCATGATAGAGATTATGGCACTACCCAACACTAGAGAACAATGGTCTGACATTGGAGTGTTTTCCTCCTAGAAGAATTGCTTACCATAGCTAAAGGGTCTCTTCTATTCTTACCAAGTGGAAAGTAACCACGGAAAAATTACAGTGCAATAGTTAATCCCTTTAGCGAAGAAGAATTTTTCTGTTATCTTAGTGTTGTCAGGTGTATGAGGAAAAAGGAGAATGTGTAAAAAAATACGCTAGATTATTCAGTGAATGTGTAGGCAAAGGAAAAATGAGCCATAACCAAAGAAGGCTCTACTATAGTACTAGCTGACCAGTCAAAGAACCTAATAACTAGAGCGGTAGTATCTCAACGGGTGGCTGGTGCCTTGGACAACCTACTCCCTGCCAATCTTACTTTACTTAATTAAATGGCTGCTTTTCTGGTCCTATACAGCAGGGAAACCTTACCCTCTACAAGACCTTAGACGGCAAAATTATGGAGAAGAGTACGAATGAGGATATAAACATCCAGTTTCAAAATATAACAGTGCAAAGAGAGTGGTTCAAAATAATACGAAGATAATATAATTGAAAAAATTAAGAACGTGAGCAATGAAAAAGTCAATGGTCAATAACTCTACGGACATTCCACGTAAGATTTAAAGCTGACACTACCTCAACTAACCGGACGAAACTCAATAAAACAAGAATAAAAAAAAGTCTAGATTAGCTCCCTTTATGATAACATGATTGCAAATGGTCAAACCCCGTGATCATCAAATATATGGTATCATCACTGCTATAGATCACCATCAACAGCGTTTTAAAATTTATAGATGCTGTCTAAGCAAAGACCTGGCAGTCATTTCAGTGTTCTGGAAGCTTTTTAAACGTTATGGAAGCGGTCTGAGCACATAATATCCGTATTTAATAGTGTGCAATGTCCAATCAACAAGATCTAATATCGTGTTAACAGCACCAAAACTAATTTCATAACAATTCACCATTCTTAACTATTAATCTTTTCATATTTACGCTGCTGAAGGCTATAAATGAATTCAACATCGAAATCAGAGTTATTAATTTCATAGTTTATAAAAAGGAATACAAAAATAAAATTTACTAGAGTAATATTATCGCAACTTATTTCTGTTACTGAAATTGATAAACGATTGACAATAAAAAAAAAACAAGCGTTTCTTTGAATAGTATATTAAGCTAAAACAAAAATAGCAATGTGTATGTTGTATATACTAAATAAAACTTAATTCACTGCATAATAATAATGGCAAAATGTCAATTTCCCAATCATATCTTCAATACATTGACTTGAGATGTATTTGTAGGCTATTATTATTATTATTATTATTATTATTATTATTATTATTATTAGCCAAGCTACAACCCTAGTTGGAAAAGCAAGATGCTATAAGCCCAAGGGCTCCAAAAGGGGAAAATTGCCCAGTGAGGAAAGGAAATAAGGAAATAAATAAATGATGAGAACAAGTTAACAATAAATCATTCTAAAACAGTAACAATGTCAGAAGAGATATGTCCTATATAAACTATTAACAACGTCAAAAACAGATATGTCATATATAAACTATAAAAAGACTCGTGTCAGCGTGGTCAACATAAAAACATTTGCTCCAATTTTGAACTTTCGAAGTTCTACTAATTCAACTACCCGATTAGGAAGATCACTCCACAACTTGGTCACAGCTGGAATAAAACTTCTAGAATACTGCGTAGTATTGAGCCTCATGATGGAGAAGGCCTGGCTATTAGAATTAACTGCCTGCCTAGTATTACGAACAGGATGAGGAATGTTCATTTCTATAGATAATGTACATGTACAAATGCAAAGGTTCATAGAAATAAGACACACTGGAATTATCCATTACTGAAATACGTATTGGGTTTTCTTATTACCTTATTAGATAAATGAGTTTAAAAGGTTGAATTGGAGTTGGGTTGGATTTCACAAGCCTCGGTTCGCGTCATGTAAACTTTGGATGTCATGTCAGTAAAAATGACATTCAAGTCAACTGAATGTGACGCGTCATTGTCAAGTCCCTTTTCAGTCGAAATGTAGGTTATGTCGGTTTAAATAGCATTCAAGTAACATCTACACCAGTAATGGTGTATATATATATATATATATATATACACATATACAGTATATACACATATATATACATATATATAATATATATACATATATATAATATATATACATATGTGTATATATATACATACATATATAATACATATATATACATACATATATATGTATATATACATATATATACATACATATATATATATATATATATATATATATATATATATATATATATATATATATTACAAATTGTAATTATAAATCCGTATTTCCTAATAACTGATACAAAAAGTTGAAGAAAAAGGTCGACTATTACGTTATTGTAACTACTACAGTACAAACGGAATTTTAAAAATTACATGAAAATCGACAAAGAAGCATAAAATCCTGTAGTCTATCTCGGTCGTATTATAGGTTATATATATATAAAAAAAACAAAACATTTAAGTAAAATATATACCAGTTAAAAAAAAAGGTCGATAGAAAGTGGCATTTTACATTACATAATCTCATTTTGTCTACCAAATGCTCTTCATCCCACGTTTACCCATCTTTTAATTTTAGTCTTGTGTCTTGGGGACACACACAGTCCTAAATACGTATATTCATTAACAATCTCTAGAGGCTCGTCCATAACATTTATTTGCTTTCGATGCTTACATTACTGTAATGATTACAAAACAAATTTCAAAAATGGCTTGAGAAACTATAAAGAAAAGCTCAAAAATATTAAATAGAATCTCATCTTCTCAACTACTTCGGGTTCGGTGTCACTCAGGCATCAGTGTTATTGGATTCCATCTCACGAACAAGACAGCGCTGAAATGTAATGATCCGGCCTATGATTCAGACAAGGGCTGTTGACAACTTTAAAAAAAAAAAAAAAAAAAAAAAAAAAAAAAAAGCGTTAGCTAACATTTCTTCCTCGTTTTCTCTCCATCAAGGATACAGTGTTGTATGCCATGTATATCATCTTCTTGTTTCGGGTTTAAATCCAACCCTCCGCTGAAGTCGAGTGAACTACTTCTCGGGCGGGTCCATATCAATCATCTAACGAAACATTTTCATTATAACTTATACAGTTCTTTGATTGTAGCATCTTCCAAATCATATGATCTTGTGAAAATTAATGTCACACAAGGAACTTTCTCACTCTCAAGGATACATTAATGTATGTTTTTTATTAATAGACAAAATTCTTACGGTCAATAGCACAGCAATGCATTCCATGCATATTTATACTAACACTCTCTCACCGTCTAAAGAACAATATTATATGCCCTGTATATTTCATTATACATAAAACTCTAATATTGACAAGATGGTATTTATGTATACATCTATTCTAAACTTAACATTCAAGGTAAATGATGAATATACTTAACTATACGCGACCCGTCAAAAGGACGGCTAAATATTTAGATAGATATGCGTACACACGCAACACCCCACCCCCCTATCGCCATGGTATGGCTACTCCTTTTCCCCGGAGGAACGGGGAGAGCTGGGCGTGACCGGAATATATATATATATATATATCGTATACATACACACACACATTATATATATATATATATATATATATATATATATATATATATATATATGTATATATATATATATATATATATCGTATATATATATATATACATATATATATACATATATATATATATATATATGTATATATATATATATATATATATACATATATATATGAGAGAAAGACTTACTCTTTATTATATAGATGTAGTATACATATTTAAACCCACGTTTTCCCACTGACATAATATAGCATAATTATGACCCAGCAAGTGTAAACACATACTGCATCTCACCAGGTTCTTGCTGGCAATAGCAAAAATAGGGAAATAATTTCTCTCTCTCTCTCTCTCTCTCTCTCTCTCTCTCTCTCTCTCTCTCTCTCTCTCTCTCTCTCTCTCTCTCAACAGCTCATCCTGCAGAGCATTCTTAGAATACTTTTACATATTCACTTCAATTCGCACTCGATATTCTATGGTTATTTCTATTATGGTGATGAAATTTAAAGGTTTTTAAGTTATTGGTATTTCATTAGCAGTGGCGGAAAATATGAACTAATCTTTTGTCCGTCTTCTGGTTATTACTTTAGCAATCATGCAAATATAAAAATAATTTATCTCTCTCTCTCTCTCTCTCTCTCTCTCTCTCTCTCTCTCTCTCTTGAATGGACAGTATTTCGCTGGTCATCCTTGGACATGAAAATCAAGCGATGAAGGTTAGTCTCTCTCTCTCTCTCTCTCTCTCTCTCTCTCTCTCTCTCTCTCTCTCTCTCTCTCTCTCTCTCCTATGAACAATATTTCTTTGGCCTAATTGGACATGAAAATCAAGCAATGAAGGTTAGTCTCTCTCTCTCTCTCTCTCTCTCTCTCTCTCAAAATTCATCATCTTCTCTTACGCCTATTGGCAAAGGGTCTCGGTTAGATTTTGCCAGTAGTCCCTTTCAATACTTCTCCATTAATCAACTACTTCACGCTTCATAGTTTTCAGCCATGTAGGCCTGGGTCTTGCAACTTTCCTAGTGCCTTGTGGAACCCAGTTGAAAATTTGGTGAAATTTCTCTCGTTTCACTAATTATAAAATGGTTTAAAATTTAATTTTGGGGGATACTGAAAATATTCTTTTTTTTTTTTTAAATAAAATTGTCCTTTATTTTATCTTCTGTATATGTTAAAATAAATCAAAATAAATTTTCTCTTACTCAAGGTTACGGTTAGGCTAAAAATTATAAATTAATTTGGAGAGAGAGAGAGAGAGAGAGAGAGAGAGAGAGAGAGAGAGAGAGACTAAATGTATCAAGGACCAGTCCTGCATGTCTTTAATTATTTTAAACACAGATCAGGGAAGCAGCTGTGGAAGATAACACCCGAAATGAGAAAGATTCTACGTTCGGCTAATTAGCTTGTCATCCACCGGGCCGAGGAGAGAGAGAGAGAGAGAGAGAGAGAGAGAGAGAGAGAGAGAGAGAGAGA
>NC_090745.1:123647088-123669588 GCF_036898095.1 Palaemon carinicauda | reverse complement strand
TAATCTGTATCTCTCAACGTCCCCGTTGGAAACACAGTCTCATGGCATGTACTGACAGCACATTACCCGACTTTCACTTGTTTTTTTTTATAAAGCTGCAGATAAGTAATAGAGTCATAGATTCAACACGTTGCAAGATGAGTCAGATGATTAATGCATGAAAGTATGTCGTGTATGATATCAAATTTATCAAATTGGAGTTTTCATTGCTGAGCGTATTCCCGGGTTGGCCAACTTCTCGAAAAAGATGAAAAGCTTTTTTGGGGGTGGGTAAACCTAACCATATTGTTTTGAAGCTATGTAGTAATATCGTAATGACGACCATTTTTTTTTTTACTCCAAAATACGATTTTGGCAAGTTCCAACATACCATAATTCCGGCGACGATTTTGTATTCCCACCATTCTATGGAAACCAATCAATCCTTCATTAAAATCATAATGCTAAAACAATTACTTCAAACGACTTGTTTCAATAGCCCATCGACCCTAATTCAAAATAATAGTTTAAATTACCAATGGCAACACACCTTTCCCTAAAATGCTAAAAATGATTAAATAGGCTACGTGACATAGGCTATCAGAAGCCAGACAACCTTCCTCAGAAGAAGTAAACGGTTAAATTATTCAACCAGACGAATGAGGCAGAGTTACCAGCAGCAAGTGAGAAGTAGGTTAAGAACAAAAACCAATCAAAGTAAAGTAGCTAAAAGCAAGGGAGGTCAACTGAAAACAGCAATAGGCAAGAAGAGACGAACAACCAAATTCAAGGGATGACCAGCAAAAAAAAAAGGGGGGGGGGGCAAACAACCAAATGCAAGGGATGACAGACAAACAAGACAAGAGAGAACAAACAACTAAAAGCAATGTGGGATAGCATAACAAAAGCAAGGGATTACAAGAGAATCTAAATATAGAGAAGGAAAGAAAACAATAGCATGAGAAGGCAACCAACCAAAAAGCAAAGGGATACAAATATCAAAAGCATGAAAAGGGAAAGAACCAAATACTAGAGAAGAAAAGCAACCAAAGCAAGTAAAGAGAAACAACGATAGCTAAGGAAGGGATACAACCAATGGCATGCAAAAATGAACAACCAATGATAATGGATGATAAGCAACCAAAGGGCAACGTATCTAAGCAACCCAAAGCAATGGATGACAAGCAGCCAAAAGCACGCATGAAACAAGACAAACAAACAATAAATGGAAGACAAGCAATATAAAATCTTGGCAACACGAGCTACCAAAATCATGGGAAGACGAGCAACCAAAAACAAGGGAAGGCAAGCAACCAAAAACATGGGAAAATGCGTAGCCAAAAACATTAGAAGACAAGCAACCAAAATACATTGAAAGACATGCAAACAAAAAGAAGGGTAGACAAGCAACCAAAACCATGGGAAGACACGTAACCAAAAAATATAGGAAGAGGAGCCACCTAAAACATGGGAGGACAAAACCAAAAACACAGAGACACACAACCAAAAACATTGAAAGACGAGCACCCAAAATACATGGGAAGACATGCAACCAAAAACAAGGAAAACAAGCAACTAAGAACATGGGAAAACAAGCAACTAAAAACATGGGAAGACAAGTAACCCAAAACATGGAAAGATGATCAACCAAGAACAAAGGAAGACAAACAACCAAAAAAGGGGATTGCAAGCAACCAAAAGACATGGCATGACAAACAACCAAAAACATAGAAAGACAAATCAACCAAAAACATAGAAAGACAAATCAACCAAAAACGTGGGAAGACAAGCAAACAAAACATGAGATAATCAACCATAAACGTGGGAAGACAAGCTACCAAAACATGGGGAGACGACCAACCAAGAACATGGGAAGACAAACAAAAATATTAGAGGTCAAGCAACCATGACGGTGAGAAGACAAGCAACCAAAAACATGGGAAGACAAGCAATCATACCAATGGAAACACTGTACAGAAAGCTATGAAAGAAAAAAAAAACATGGAAAGACGAGAAACCAAATAAGGGAAGACAAGCAACCAAAAAAATGGAAAAACAAACACTGGATGCCAAGCAACCAAAAACATGGGAAGACAAGCAGCCAAAAAACAGGGAATAAACATGGGAAACCAAGCACCTAAAAACCTGGGAAGACAATCAACCAAAAACATGAGAAAACGAACTTAAGAAGACAAGCAATCAAAAACATAGGGAAACGAACATGGGAAGACAGTTAACCAAAAATATGGGAAGAAAAGCAACCAAAAACATAGGAAGACAAACTTGGGAAGCCAAGCAACCGAAAACATAAGAAGACAAACTTGGGAGGACAAGCTGCCAAAACAAGAAAACAAACATGGGAAGCCAAACAACCAAAAACATGGGAACACAGGCAACCAAAAACATTGGAAAACAAACATGGGAAGCCAAGCAACCAAAATTATGGGAAAACGAGCTTGGGAAGACAAGCAACCAAAAACATAGGAAAACAAACTTGGGAAGACAAGCAACCAAAAACATGGGAAAACGAACATGGGAAGACAAACAACCAAAAACATGGGAAAACGAACATGGGAAGACAAACAACCAAAAACATGGGAAGACAAGCAACCAATAACATGAGAAGACAAACAACCAAAAACATGGGACGACAAAAAACTTGGGAAGACAATCAACCAAAACTATAGGAAGACAAACTTAAGAAAACAAGCAACCAAAAACTTGGGAAGACTAACAACCAAAAACATGGGAAGAATAACTTGAGAAGACAAGCAACCAAAATCATGGGAAGACAAACAACCAAAAACATGGGAAGAAAAACTTGGGAAGACAAGCAACCAAAAACATGGGAAGACAAACTTGAGGAGACAAGCAACCAAAATCATGGGAACACAGGCAACCAAAAACATGGGAAGCCAAGCAACCAAAATCATGGGAAAACGAACTTGGGGAGACAAGCAACCAAAAACATAGGAAGACAAACTAGGGAAGACAAGCAACCAAAAACATGGGAAAACGAACATGGGAAGACAAACAGCCAATAACATAGGACGACAAAAAACTTGGGAAGACAATCAACCAAAACCATAGAAAGCGAAACTTGGGAAAACAAGCAACCAAAAACATGGGAAGATTAACAACCAAAAACATAGGAAGACAAGCAACCAAAAACATGGGAAGATTAACAACCAAAATCATAGGAAGACAAGCAACCAAAAACACGGGAAGACAAACTTAGGAAAACAAGCAACCAAAAACATGGGAAGAAAAACTTGAGAAGACAAGCAACCAAAAAAACATGGGAAGACAAACAACCAAAAACATAGGAAGACAAGCAACCAAAAACACGGAAGACAAACTTAGGAAAACAAGCAACCAAAAACATGGGAAGAAAAACTTGAGAAGACAAGCAACCAAAAAAACATGGGAAGACAAACTTGAGAGGACAAGCAACCAAAAAATATGGGAAGACAAACTTGAGAAGACAAGCAACCAAAATCATGGGAAGACAAACAACCAAAAACATGGGGAGACAAGCAACCAAAACCATGGGAAGACAAACTAGAGGAGACAAGCAACCAAAAAATGGGAAGACAAGCAACCAAAAACATAGTAAGACAAAAATTGGGAAGGCAATCAACCAAAACCATAGGAAGACAAACTTGAGAAGACAAGCAAACAAAATCATGAGAAAACAAACTTGGGAAGACAAGCAACCAAAAACACGGGAAGACAAACTTGAGGAGACAAGCAACCAAAAACATGGGAAAACGAACATGGAAAGACAAGCAACCAAAATCATGGGAAGACAAACAACCAAAAACATGGGAAGACAAGCAACCAAAAACAAGCGAAGACAAACTTGAGGAGACAAGCAACCAAAAAATGGGGAAAACGAACATGGGATGACAAGCAACCAAAAACATGGGAAGCCGAGCAACCTAAAGGAGGCGAGAAGTAAGCAAGGCGATGGTTTAGCGCGGCCAGATGGATTTAACCAAGATTACGGGGTTATTAAGTTCCACAGCTCATAGCTCGATTAGGGCGCAAGCATCAGTATTAAAGTCTCAAGCAACAATGAACGGGTTAATAAAACCTTTTTTTTTCTTTTTAAAGAGAGAGAGAGAGAGAGAGAGAGAGAGAGAGAGAGAGAGAGAGAGAGTTTTGGGATGATTTCATAATGCTTTAACTGAACACTAAATTTAGGCAATCCGTACAGAGCTCCACTTATCTATATATGAAATATCCATCATCATTCTTTCAGTCTAAGAAAGAAGTTAAGGAAAAACGAGACAAGTTAATCGTTATTATTATTGTTGAAGGATCGGACAGGGTAGAGAGTTAAAATGTGTGCACACCATAGGTATTCTTACTCGATGAAACCACAATAGTACTATTATTATTATCAATATTACTATTAGCTAAGCTATAACCCAGTTTGAAAAGCGGGATGGTATAACCCCAAGGGTTGCAACAAGGAAAAATAGCCCAGTGAGGAAAATAAATAAGGAAACAGAATATTGTGCTTAAGTGTACCCTCAAACTAGAGAACTTGAACCCAAGAAAGTGGAAGACCACAGCACAGGGTCTAGTAGTTTTGTACTTTCTACACAACGTTCTCTTGGAACAAGCCAATCTTTCGCAGTCTAAAATGCCCAAAAGTCAATATAAAAAAGGAAGCAATTCAATACAAGAATCGTTATAATCCAGGAGAGGGGAAGAGATGATTATCATACACCAAACAGTAATGCAATATCATTGGATGGGAGACTTTGGCGAACGGATGGGGGTCATAGATACTCTTTCGGTGATGAGGTCAACAGAAGTAACGCTTTATAACTATATCCATGAGAGAGAGAGAGAGAGAGAGAGAGAGAGAGAGCATCAAACCTTTTACTGTGTATATGTATACTAAGCCAGGCTTACATCACATACAGGGAGAGAGAGAGAGAGAGAGAGAGAGAGAGAGAGGCATTAAATTTTTTACTGTGTACATGTATACTAAGCCAGGGTTACATCACATACGGAGAGAGAGAGAGAGAGAGAGAGAGAGAGAGAGAGAGAGAGAGCATCAAACCTTTTACTGTGTACATGTATACTAAACCAGGGTTACATCACATACGGAGAGAGAGAGAGAGAGAGAGAGAGAGAGAGAGAGAGAGAGCATCAAACCTTTTACTGTGTAAATGTATACTAAGCCAAGGTTACATCACACATGATGAGAGAGAGAGAGAGAGAGAGAGAGAGAGAGAGATCAAATCTTTACTGTGTACATGTATACTAAGCCAAGGTTACATCACACATGATGAGAGAGAGAGAGAGAGAGAGAGAGAGAGAGAGATCAAATCTTTTACTGTGTACATGTATACTAAGCCAGGGTTACATCACATACGGAGAGAGAGAGAGAGAGAGAGAGAGAGAGAGATCAAATCTTTTAATGTGTACATGTATACTAAGCCAGGGTTACATCACATACGGAGAGAGAGAGAGAGAGAGAGAGAGAGAGAGAGAGAGAGAGAGTTAAAAAAATTTTGGATGTCTCAAGAGACTTTTTAGTCTATCCACGGAGATTCCATTTACTCTTGGGTAAATCAAATTAGTTTGTTTAGTGTTTCAAGATCTCGTCTACCTAATCCTTAAATTCGTATAGCGGGAGCGTTTTAAATTTCCTATAACTTCAGAATTATAGTTTGTGTACCTACATTTATGCCTAGATTGTACAAAGAAAATGATACCACCCCACAAGTAATATCCCAATGCCTATACCGAACAGATATATACCCTTGGGAGCCCTGCTTCGTCGTCAAACATGTTCGCCTCACAATGTATTACAAGCTGTTAATCTCGTCGGCTTTGTTTGCTTAACACAAAGTCCCATTTCAACCATTATCTTGACAGCTGTGGATCCAGCGGCATAGATAAAATGGACCTTTTTGTTATCTAAACAATGGACTCCTGTGAACCGGAGCTGACACCAATAAAAAATTTAGCTAACGATTGTCTCATATGTATGTTATGTAAAATATAACTTATCCTGGGAGATTTGTTTCTTTCCAATATTTAACCATACTACTATAATTATCTTTTGGAAATATGGTAGTAGGAGAAATTAATCTAAGAAGTTCAGATAGGGTAAAGCTACTGGCCTTGCACAATGGCCCCATTCTAGGGCTTAGGCCTATGCCGATAGAGTCTGTAGTCTATAGTGTTGGTACTACAGCTATGTTATAACGGGGAATTTCAATATTAAGTGAATTGTCTCATTATCATTATTAATTTCTAAGCTATAACCCTAGTTGGAAAAGCAGGATGCTATAAGCCCAGGGGTTACAATAAGGAAAATAGCCCAGTGGGGAAAGGAAACAATAAAATATTTTAGGAACATTAACAATATCAAAATAAATGTTTCCTATATAATCTATAAAAACCTTAACAAAACAAGAGGAAGAACAATAAGATAGAATCATTTGCCAGAGTGTACCCTCAAGCAAGAGAACCCTAACCCAAGTCTATATTAAGTGAATCGTCTGAACACTCATTTGTTGCAGTATTATCCTTTGGATACATTTGTATAGAGTTCTACATGATATAACATTTTGTACTCCTACCATTAAATCATTATCATCATCTCCTCCTACGCCTATTTGACGCAAAGGGCCACGGTTAGATTTCGCCAGTCGTCTCGATCTTGAACTTTTAATTTAATACTTCTCTATTCATTATCATTATCTTCACGCTTCATAGTCCTCAGCCATATAGGTCTGGGTCTTCCTACTCTTCTAGTCCTTTGTGGAGTCCAGCTAAACGTTTGGTGAACTAATATCTCTTGGGGGGTGCGAATAGCATGCCCAAACCATCTCCATCTACCCCTCATCATGACCACATCCACATATGGCACTCGAGTAATCTCTCTTATAGTTTCATTTCTCATAAATCTTACATAATGTGAATTACAAAGTGTATTATTCTTATTCACAATTAAATGCGGGATATCGGACCCAGTAGTTCTCGCAAGAATTTCATCTACACACCTTCAATGTTTACACGTTTTGTGAAAGGGGCTCATTTCACTCCAATATTTTTCAATGCGAAAATGTCAAGATACGAATAGACCAGAGACTATGCCAACAATCTGCACTATATACAAAAATATCACTTGATCTAATGACGATTTAAATTTTTCATAATTCAGTTATACCAATAGACTATTTAAAAGAATTATATCAATTGACTAAAAAGAATCTTAGTTTCGTAACTGCAAATAGAAACAACAGAGACATTTCCCTACAACTGTCAGTGCAAACTATTGTCAACAACCCTCAACTGTCTCCAAAACGAACTAACATAGCCATGTGGGTTTAGCTTACCCTGTTTAACATTGAAACTATTATAAAGATACCCAAACTGTCTCTTCACTAGTGCTTTGTAGAATATGGTAACGTGTGATGAGGTGAAGTGACAGAGCCTAATCTAATCGTGCAAAGTAACAGACAGTTTCGAACTATGAACTATGCACAAAAACACACAAAATGCGGGTGGAGCTACAAGTCCAGAGGTAGGCTTATACTGCAAAGACCTTTCCGTAGTGCAGTGAATGAGATATATTGACGGATGTGGTTAAGTAAGAATTAATTCTGAGTCAGATCCTAAAAATCATAGTTTCGACTCCTGGCCATGGTATAGAAAGACATGCTTAAGGGGTAGACTCTTCAAAATCAATGAAACTGTGTGACGATATTTGAAAGTTAATAAAAAAGAATTCACATACGCTCTCTCTCTCTCTCTCTCTCTCTCTCTCTCTCTCTCTCTCTCTCTCTCTCTCCTCTCTCTCTCTCACAATATATATATATATATATATATATATATATATATATATATATATCTAAAAACCAACCGTGTACTTATTTACGTATGTACGTCAAAATTCACAAAACCAACACGTGGTCCAGATATAGTGCCCTGCACGCATGATATATGGTACCTCTCTCTGATAGGCCTACTGCTATCTTAACAGGGCCACTCCTGTTATCAAACGAAATTTCCGTTGGGGTGAAATTCTTAAGTAAATTCTTGATAATGAAAATAACCTATGAATAACTTTACCTAACACTTTAGTGAAGAGAAATGTGTTAAAACCACGTTTTAATTCAGAATGAAAATATAAATTACACTATATGTACAAATAGGCCTATACTAATTTACGTCATTGGCATTATAAACGTCGATCTGTTATCAAATAGGCCTACTCTTTTTCATGATAAATTATATAACATGGATTAGATTGCTAGATTACTCAAACAACATTCTATAATAAAAACGACAAATCACAAATAAAACATCACATATATAAGGTTTTAGGCCTAAGAAAATATGCTGACTTACCTTGTCGTTGGTTGGGGAAATGATGGTGAGCAGCCCACGTGGTGCTAGCGGTGGTGCAAATCGCCAACACCACAACAGTGCTTAAAGGCACCACCAACACTCGCATGTTGGTGGTGACAGACTGACAGTCTGACTGCAGGAACGGATGAAAAAAATTAGGATACGAATTGGAAATATCTATCAATGTTTAGGCCTAATGAATGCACTTTCAATTGGATATAGGCCTAACAGGTGAGCTTTTCCTCTTATTTTCTGTCACAAATATATTTTTTCTGGCTTCGGGAGTTGATAATAATCCGAAATTATACCGTTATTGTTTTAGATATATTTTAGTCTAGGCCTATGGACACCACTTTATAAAAAAGCGCGAAAAACAGTACTTTTTTATATTGTTTCAATCAAATTCCATCATCTGATTGCCAAATGTATAGTCTAAAACAAATCAACTAAAGTCAGTGTAAAGAAATTAAAAAATTCACTAGCAAGATATAAATTAACAAATATTGAATATAAATTCTATTCCAGGTGACAAACATTTTTTATTACCATGATCACTTCCTATCTTAAACTTTCATCGTTATGAGAGAGAGAGAGAGAGAGAGAGAGAGAGAGAGAGAGAGAGAGAGAGACTGTGAAAACGCTAGTACAATGCTTCTTCATTCATAGTGAGAATATTATACACAAAATAATATTTATATATGGAAACTGGTCAGAACAATACTATAAATCAGCACAATGACATAAAGGCATAATTTAAAAATTAATGAATAAAAAGAAATATTAATGAGGTTAAAGAAAACTGTTGATTTTTCCTCTTCGTCTTCAAATCACGAAGATTATAAATGACTCACGTAAACCACCATGACTTTTCATTATTCTCTCTCTCTCTCTCTCTCTCTCTCTCTCTCTCTCTCTCTCTCTCTCTCTCTCTCTCTCTCTAATATATATATATATATATATATATATATATATATATATATATATATATATATATATATATATATAAAACGCAGCCTATTTTCGGTTCACGAAATAGGCCGTAATAGGGGCGTTATATGAAACTGCCCACATGTTTATAATCCATCCGATTAAGAAAAATCTCTAGGCCTACGAATCTTCAATTGCCACTAATTCAATAGAAATCCGAGAACATGAATATTCAAATCACAATGTGGTGTAGAATTGTTAATAATGAATTCTCCACTGTTTTCGGTAGTGCAGAATTGTTAATAATGAATTCTCCACTATTTCCAGTCGTGTAAAATTGTTAATAATGAAATCTGCACTATTTTCAGTAGTTCTTATTATACAAACCACGAAAAACTGTATCTAGTTTTTCAAAATAATTTATAAAAAATGTATAACAGTTATTTCACTACTCAATCATACCCTTTAATTTTCACAGTCAAATTTAGGCCCTGCCAGTGTGGTCCAGTCACGGGCACGGACCAGCTTCTCCGTCGCAAACTACCTCTCACAGTGGTCCAAGAAACACTGACCAAAACACTGATTGCTATTACTCACTCTGGGCAGGGTTGCCGGGTTTTCTAAGTGAGAAAAGGCCAACTTCTAATCAGCTATAGCTTTAAAAGGCCAACCCATTAGTAAAAATGGGCAAATATATAACATTTGAGGCCAAACTTTCTTTTTATGATATTGCTACGCACAACCAATTTTTTTAAAAAGGCCAAATTTGAAGTTTTTGGCCTGAAAAAGGCCAACCTGGCAACACTGCACTCTGCTATGAAGAAGAAGAAGATGTGGGTACCCAACTATTCTAATCCGGTAAATATTTACGCGCGCGCTTGTTACCACCTCTTTCCTAACAGTGCCACAGATTCTCCCTGCTTAAAATACGGCCACGTTTAACAATCAATACCTTATTTCGCTTTGTAAATACGTGTTAAAGGACCCTTTTATAGGCAAACTTTTACTCAACATCAGAATGATCAGAGATACCCGTCGAGAGACAGGCGGGAACCCCCCATCCCATCCCACGTTCCCAAGCAGCGACATCTATGGCTGGCGACCCGCAGCTGTGACGTCACAACACAACGTCACGGAAGTTTGAGTAGCTCATTGGTCGTAGGGGTGAGGTGTTACTCGTGATCGCCACTACTGAGATATATACATCATTCAAACAAGCCATTCGTTACATTACATTGGTGACGTTGGTCGTACGACAAACATAAGTTATTCAGGAAGCGTCTAGGGACTTTAACGCAATGTGTAAATGAGTCACAGTACAATAACAAGAAGAATAACACACTTGATTTTTTTTCGTCACCTCGGTAGCCAACAAAACCTCGCGAGGTTTGGAATTTGAAAAAAACTCCTATACTTCGTGAAGTGAATTATTCATGATATAGGCTCAGCATTCTTTCCATAGACCGTTATCAAATATATTCACATAAACAGAACAATTATCTGATGTCTACTGAATTAAGGATAGTAAATAATGCAATAATCAATTATTGTATGAAAAGGAAACTATAAATTCCAGTCATATTTCTCAAGCGTATGATGAAGTTTCTAGATAAACGACATTAAAGTCTAATTACATGAATCATGGAAACACACACACACACACACACACACACACACACACACATATATATATATATATATATATATATATATATATATATATATATATACACATACATACATATATGTGTGTTCGTGTGTATATATATATATATATATATATATATATATATATATATATATATATATATATATATATATATATATATATATATTCAAATAAGCCATATATATTTTGATACAATAATGTCTGGATTCTCTTAACGACCTCGGGATCAGAGCCCCAGGCGAAATCACACGAAGACAAGAGCTTGTGTCCGGCCGGGAATTGAACCCTGGTCGGCAAGCTTATATAGACAGTGACTAAACCACTTCCGGCCGGGAATCGAACTCTGGTCGGCAAGCTTATATAGACAGTGACTAAACCACTGGAAGTGGTTTAATCACTGTCTATATAAGCTTGCCGACCAGGGTTCGATTCCCGGCCGGACACAAGCTCTTGTCTTCGTGTGATTTCGCCTGGGGCTCTGATCCCGAGGTCGTTAAGAGAATCCAGACAATATTGTATCAAAATATATATGGCTTATTTGAATATGAAAAACACGTCTAAATGTGCAAAATTTATCATATATATATATATATATATATATATATATATATATATATATATATATATAGCTACATGAACCTGAAAAATATCTAAGTACAAGTTTATATGTCGACTATAATGTTTAGCAAATTACAAGGCAGAGAAACATATCCATATATATATATATATAAATATATATATATATATATATATATATATATATATATATATATATATATATATATATATATATATATATATATATATGTATGTATGTATCAACAACAACAACTAATGCCGTCGTTTCTAGTCCACTACAAGACAAGGGCCTCAGATATATCCTTCATCATATCTGGGGATTTGGCCAGTTTTCATCACCACGCTAGCCTCTGAGGATTGGTGATGGTGGGAGATTTTGTCCTAATCGCTCATAACAAACCAACCTAGTAGGAGTGTCACTGACTAGTACACCTTTACTGATCATGGCGGCACACAAACCCTTTCACCACGTTAATTCATCCCCACTCAGATAGGAAAACCAGGATGCCATAAAACCTCAAATTATTCATTCATTCATAAAATCATTCATTCATTCATAAAACTTGGAAATGAATAACTTCAAATTCTATAGATGACTAACATTTAACAAGCAAATAAAAGTTGTTTAATGAAGGGCGTAAAATTAAAATTACAATTATTAAATTAGAAAAAAAAAATATGTTTGATAACTAGATGGAAAAAAATTACTTGATAGATACAATTATCACGCAAATTCGATGTAGTTAGTCTCTAAATAAATTTTAACAACACTGGCTCGAAATATGGAATTTTAAATCATAGTATCTTTCCTAACAAAAAAAAAAAACTTTATTCTTACTAAATAAGAGATGTAATGGACTATACATACAATATTTTTGTATTGGTCGGTTTGCAATTCATATATCCAGGATGTTTGAAATTCCTTGGTAATCAACTATATCCTTAAATGAGAGAGAGAGAGAGAGAGAGAGAGAGAGAGAGAGAGAGAGAGAGAGAGAGAGAGACGCAATTAGAATACATGTATGTGTGTATGTATATATGTATGTAAGTAGGCCTACGTGCAATAAAAGAAAAATATATGTATGTATGTTGGTGCATGTAATAAACAAAAAATGCATGTATGTATGTAGTATATGCAATAAAGAAAAAATGTATGTATGTATGTAGGTACATGCAATAAAGAAAAAAATTTATGTATGTATATAGGTACATGCAATAAAGAAAGAATATATGTATGTATATAGGTATATGCAATAAATAAAAAAAAATATGTATGTATATAGGTACATGCAATAAAGAAAAAATTTATGTATGTGTATAGGTACATGCAATATAGAAAAAATGTATGTATGTATATAGGTACATGCAATATAGAAAAAAAAATGTATGTATGTATATAGGTACTGTACATGCAATAAAGAAAAAATGTATGTATATAGGTACATGCAATAAAGAAAAAATTTATGTATGTATAATGGTACATGCAATAAAGAAAAAATTTGTGTGTGTATATATATGTATGTATGTGGATTCTATAAACAAGAAATATAAAACCTTTGAAAAAAAATCTGAAACACACCAGGCCGATATTCTCTACGGGGTTTGCTCTCCAGTTTTCACAAGGCTATTCGAAAATATTTTGGCCAGACCCAAGGTCGTTGCGCCAAAATGATGCTTACCATCGTCAAATGGCATGAAAATAAAGATAACAAATTAATATTTTCCCTAACTAACATCACCTTTGATGCTTAGTATACTTAGCTAACGATTTCCGAGACTAACTTCGATCCCTGCCTATCGCTCATCAGTCCACCCAGCTGTAAATGAGTACTAACAGCAGCTATAGTCAAGAATAAGGGCATGTGCCTAGCAACCTCATCCTAATAACTTGCTGATAAACTAAGGTGCTACATTCTAATGGAGCTACTTCCTCCAAGAGGAGGAAAAACAGTATGTTAAAAATATAAATGATATACCTCACATAAATGAAAAATCCAGCTATATATCAAACACAAAAACACAAAGTGCTCTAAAATACTGGGCATTTCTCTGTGTGACTCCTAGCTTCTGTTTTTAGAGAGAGAAAATTGACAAATCTTAGCCATTTGGGTGACTTACAAGGTCTGATGTACATTTACATTAAAAAAATCCCAACACTTGGACATCAAGAAAGCAGCTGTTTTTATTTATGGCTCCATTGAGTTTTACTATTCACGGTGTTAGTGTAAAGGAACATCAACCGGACACGTCTCTTGGAACATTATAAGCTCTTTCTGTCAAACTTTGTACCAAATAGGGAAAATAATTCTTAAGAAATTTATAAAATCTAAGCTGCGTGTGACCGTAACAATAACACACAGGAGTGATCTTAGATAAATTTGTCACCAATCTATGCTAATAAGTGACGATATTTCATAAGAAATATTTTAAGCTTTTTTTCGGTCAAACTTGGTACCAAATAGGAAAAATAATCCTTAGGAAGTTTATACACTCTAAGCTGCGTGTGACAGTGAAAATAAAAACAATAAATCATGATCTCAGATAACAAAATTTGTCACCAATCTATGCTAATAATTAAGGCTAATCTATAAGAATGAATCAATCAATAATCGGCAACTTGGTTTGGCGGCAAACTAAGATGCCAGATATCGCTAAATCAATTGACAATCCCTTTTGACGTCATCATCTCTCCTCAACTACAGTACATCAGTGGCTACTTTCCTCTTGGTAAGGGTAGAAGAGACTCTTTAGCTTTGGTAAGCAGCTCTTCTAGGAGAAGGACACTCCAAAATCAAACCATTGTTCTCTAGTCTTGGGTAGTGCCATAGCCTCTGTACCATGGTCTGTCACTATCTTGGGTTAGAGTTCTCTTGCTTGAGGGTACACTTGGGCACACTGTTCTGTCTAATTTCTCTTCCTCTTATTTTATTAAAGTTTTTATAATTTATAAAGGAAATATTTATTTTAATGCTGTTATTGTTCTTAAAACATTTTATTTTTCCTTTTTTCCTTTCCTCTCTGGCCTATTTTCCCTGTTGGGGCCCCTGGGCTTATAGCATCCTGCTTTTCCAACTAGGGTTGTAGCTTAGCAAGTAATAATAATAATAATAATAATAATAATAATAATAATAATAATAATAATAATACAGCAAAGTCGTCTGACAGTTTGATCCTGAGCACTTTCAACTAAGTTATGATGCTTATTATAGCAATTATCTGGTTAGTTAATGTACAATGAAGAAGAAACTCTTGATTACCTTTGAAATGAAGCGAGGCTTTGGACCTACTGTTACCCGGCTTGGTTTCAATGCGGTGTCAGCTTCTATTCCCTGTTAGGACAAGATCAGAATGAGAAAAATAAAAGCAACAATGACGATGGTAAACACAGAGCTATTTTTAGTAAATAAAATTAAAATGATGATAAAAAAAAACACCAGCAACAAGAAAAGATAAACTAGTGAAACAAAATAAATATATCTTAAAAAAAATTAAATAAATAAGAAAAAAAAACCTGAAATCCGACAGGCCACTTTACCCCTTAAACTAAAGGTCTTGGCGGCGCGCCGTCCATCAAACCACTTCATAGATGGTTGCTAGATTAAGCTGTCCTTATGACAGCACGGGCTCTTGACTTTTCAAACAAGACAAGCACGCAATCATTCACTCTGACGTGTGTCTTAGCGCATCAAATTAAAGTAACCCTGTTTGCAAGCAGTGTAATAAACCCGGCAAGGGCCCAAGTCCTTAATATCCCGAGAGATGTGTGTAATAGCTGTGTACTTGCGTTCGCCTTCGAAGCTCATATCCAAATTTCTTTATCGCTTCATGAAAATAAATAGTTTTCTAAGGGTGGTTTATTAAAGATCTTGCCTTAGTGGTCATTTGCATATAAAGTAATGTACCACGAAAATATTATCTTTGCCAGCGCTATATAGTATTAACGATGAGCTCATATATAAATAAACAAAATTAAAAAAAAAAAAAAAAAAAAATAACCCCCTTAGCTGAGGTAATGGATGAACGAAGACATTTTTTTACGGTAGTAGTTTGGTTGCTAAATTCTACGGGAATAACACATACAAGTTAGAGTTTTAAACTATTAACATATGAAATTTTTTTAAAAATCTCGAGATTTTGGAGAAATTTTCGTAAAACTATATATTTGTGCAATCTTCCAAAATTACAAATAAACATAGAAGCCGAAGCAAAAACATGATTTCAGTGAAGGAAGTAATAATAATAATAATAATAATAATAATAATAATAATAATAATCATCATCATCATCATCTCCCCCTACGCCTATTAACGCAAAGGGCCTCGGTTAGATTTCGCCAGTCGTCTCTATCTTAAGCTTTTAAATCAATATTTCATCATCTCCTTCACGTTTCATAGTCATCAGAATAATAATAATAACAATAATAATAATAATAATAATAATTCAAATAATAATAATTATCATGTGAATAATAATAATAATAATAATATTATTATTTAAATAATAATAATGATGATGATGATGATGATGATGATGATGATGTACAGTACTCGTCTTTTCCCACTGAATTTATCTAGCTTCCCTTACGCAGCATGGATGAGATAGCTAATTAATCCCATTCCCAGACCCAAAGCAGTCAGCTCTTGAGGGCTTTATACCAAAAGGCTTTCGGCATTCCTTGGCAGACATCAACTATTCGACGTAGCCAAACGTCACCGATCGGAAGTTTAAAAAAAAAATCATGTACTTCCGTCTGTTATAATATTTCCAAAAGGAAATTTACACATTATATGACGTAGCCAAACTTCGCCGATCAGGGGGAAAAAAAATTATTCATGAATTTTTGTGTCATAATATTTCCAAAAGGAAATTTACACATTACATGGTGACTAGAAGAAAGGGCAAACAATTGTCATAAATATACGTCTAGCATTATCTTTACACTCCCTGCTTTTTACCATTATAGTCATACTAGTGTACGCGACCCGTTAAAAATGACAGCTTAATATTTAGATAGTTATGCATACACAACCCCATAAAACTACTACAACATGGCAGTTGTGGCTTCTGGTCATACCTCTCGGGGTACTCCCTATCACCAGGGTATGACTACTCCATATATATATATATATATATATATATATATATATATATATATATATATATATATATATATATATATATATACAGTATATATAGCATGTATACACATATATATATGTATATATATTATATATTATATATATTATATATATATATTACATATATATATATATATATATATATATATATATATATATATATATATATATATATATATATATATATTCTCTGTATTACACAGGGGACTTCACCCGCTACCCTTGGTTACTAAAGGCTATCAAAAGCAAGAACCAAAGACAAGAGTCTAGTAGGAAGAATAACTTAAATTATTGCAATCCTCTTAACTATTCTAACCTATATACAGATTGAGTGATTGATACTTCAAAGAACCGTCACTTTCCTCTCGTCCACGATCCTCTTATACGATCCTCAAGGCAACGCCCTGCACAGAGCAGCGTAATCCTTCGTTAGGTATACTCAAATATACGCCTAAACAGCGCCCACTTTCACCGCCCACCTATGGAAGGGGTGCCAAGATATTGTGGGCTCCTTTTGAGTGGTACAAGATTTTAGTTCATAACAGGTAAGTTGGTGTATCAATTACCGGCTACCATATACTATACTAAATTTTTCTTAATGAGGCGCATTTGCACTGACTCGCAGCGGTGCCCTTTTAGTTAGGAAAAGTTTCCTGCTACCTGATTGGTTAGAATTATCTTGACCAACCAATCAGCGATCAAGAAACTTTTTCGAGCTAAAAGGGCAACCCTGCGAGCCGGTGTAAATCTGCCTCACTAAAAAAAATTGACTATAATTCATCAGCTGTAAATGAATTCCAGAATCTGCTGCTTCAGATAAAAGGCGTGGGTCTGGCAGCCACACTCTCTATATAGATTTGTTGATAAACCAGATTGATGTAGCTTTTTGTGGCCACCCACTCCGAAATGGAATAGACACAAGGTTTTGTATATATATATATATATATATATATATATATATATATATATATATATATATATATATATATATATATATGGAGAGAGAGAGAGAGAGAGAGAGAGAGAGAGAGAGAGAGAGAGAGAGAGAGAGAGAGATAGAGAGAGAGATGTAAACACGGTATATAGGCTACTGTATATATGCACACATACAAAAAATAAGCATTCTTAGTATACAACACCACTGCCATAATTCTTACCAAATTATTTTCCTTCTTTTAAGCACACTTATTCACCTATTTGCTGATTCATCTTTATTCATCTGTTTATCACTATACGTAAGGTAACTCGTGTTTTGAAGGCTTGCTTTAATGCATGTGAATATTAATTCATGTCTTGATAATACAGTCTAATTGAAAAAAAAAATAAACCTAATATCTATCAAGCATTTCTAGCCAGCGAAGTACGCACCAGATGTGCCTGCAAGCAAACACCAACCAACCCCTTTCGTCATCGGACACCCAAAGCAAACCCTGACGATACAAGTACTCTCTACAAATGAGGTTCAACCCCAGAGTAAATAGAGGGATGATATATTAACGGAGATTCGTTTCCACGAGGAAAAATTTCGCCGTCAGTGGAAAATTCCTATGAAAGTAATGGATGGCTCCGTTTTCTGAAGCAACGGTGTACGTTTTTGTCCAATTTATGAAGCAATGATGTACGTTTTTGTCCAATTTATGAAGCAACGATGTACGTTTTTGTCCAATCTATGAAGCAACGATGTACGTTTCTGTCCAATCTATGAAGCAACGATGTACGTTTCTGTCCAATCTATGAAGCAACGATGTACGTTTCTGTCCAATCTATGAAGCAACGATGTACGTTTCTGTCCAATCTATGAAGCAACGATGTACGTTTCTGTCCAATCTATGAAGCAACGATGTACGTTTCTGTCCAATCTATGAAGCAACGATGTACGTTTCTGTCCAATCTATGAAGCAACGATGTACGTTTCTGTCCAATCTATGAAGCAACGATGTACGTTTCTGTCCAATCTATGAAGCAACGATGTACGTTTCTGTCCAATCTATGAAGCAACGATGTACGTTTCTGTCCAATCTATGAAGCAACGATGTACGTTTCTGTCCAATCTATGAAGCAACGATGTACGTTTCTGTCCAATCTATGAAGCAACGATGTACGTTTCTGTCCAATCTATGAAGCAACGATGTACGTTTCTGTCCAATCTATGAAGCAACGATGTACGTTTCTGTCCAATCTATGAAGCAACGATGTACGTTTCTGTCCAATCTATGAAGCAACGATGTACGTTTCTGTCCAATCTATGAAGCAACGATGTACGTTTCTGTCCAATCTATGAAGCAACGATGTACGTTTCTGTCCAATCTATGAAGCAACGATGTACGTTTCTGTCCAATCTATGAAGCAACGATGTACGTTTCTGTCCAATCTATGAAGCAACGATGTACGTTTCTGTCCAATCTATGAAGCAACGATGTACGTTTCTGTCCAATCTATGAAGCAACGATGTACGTTTCTGTCCAATCTATGAAGCAACGATGTACGTTTCTGTCCAATCTATGAAGCAACGATGTACGTTTCTGTCCAATCTATGAAGCAACGATGTACGTTTCTGTCCAATCTATGAAGCAACGATGTACGTTTCTGTCCAATCTATGAAGCAACGATGTACGTTTCTGTCCAATCTATGAAGCAACGATGTACGTTTCTGTCCAATCTATGAAGCAACGATGTACGTTTCTGTCCAATCTATGAAGCAACGATGTACGTTTCTGTCCAATCTATGAAGCAACGATGTACGTTTCTGTCCAATCTATGAAGCAACGATGTACGTTTCTGTCCAATCTATGAAGCAACGATGTACGTTTCTGTCCAATCTATGAAGCAACGATGTACGTTTCTGTCCAATCTATGAAGCAACGATGTACGTTTCTGTCCAATCTATGAAGCAACGATGTACGTTTCTGTCCAATCTATGAAGCAACGATGTACGTTTCTGTCCAATCTATGAAGCAACGATGTACGTTTCTGTCCAATCTATGAAGCAACGATGTACGTTTCTGTCCAATCTATGAAGCAACGATGTACGTTTCTGTCCAATCTATGAAGCAACGATGTACGTTTCTGTCCAATCTATGAAGCAACGATGTACGTTTCTGTCCAATCTATGAAGCAACGATGTACGTTTCTGTCCAATCTATGAAGCAACGATGTACGTTTCTGTCCAATCTATGAAGCAACGATGTACGTTTCTGTCCAATCTATGAAGCAACGATGTACGTTTCTGTCCAATCTATGAAGCAACGATGTACGTTTCTGTCCAATCTATGAAGCAACGATGTACGTTTCTGTCCAATCTATGAAGCAACGATGTACGTTTCTGTCCAATCTATGAAGCAACGATGTACTTTTCTGTCCAATCTATGAAGCAACGATGTACGTTTCTGTCCAATCTATGAAGCAACGATGTACGTTTTTGTCCAATCTATGAAGCAACGATGTACGTTTTTGTCCAATTTATGAAGCAATGATGTACGTTTTTGTCCAATTTATGAAGCAATGATGTACTTTTGTGTCCAATTTATGAAGCAACGATGTACGTTTTTGTCCAATTTATGAAGCAATGATGTACGTTTTTGTCCAATTTATGAAGCAATGATGTACGTTTTTGTCCAATTTATGAAGCAACGATGTACGTTTTTGTCCAATTTATGAAGCAATGATGTACTTTTGTGTCCAATTTATGAAGCAACGATGTACGTTTTTGTCCAATTTATGAAGCAACGATGTACGTTTTTGTCCAATTTATGAAGCAACGATGTACGTTTTTGTCCAATTTATGAAGCAACGATGTACGTTTTTGTCCAATTTATGAAGCAACGATGTACGTTTTTGTCCAATTTATGAAGCAACGATGTACGTTTTTGTCCAATTTATGAAGCAACGATGTACGTTTTTGTCTAATTTATGAAGCAACGATGTACGTTTTTGTACAAATTATTAAGTAACGATGTACGTTTTTGTCCAATTTATGAAGCAACGATGTACATTTTTGTCAGTCTTCTGAAGCAACGATATACGTTTTGGTCCTTCTTCTGAAGCAACAATGTGTTTTTGTCTAATTTATGAAGCAACGATGCAAGTTTTTGTCCGTCTTCTGAAGCAACGATTTACGTTTTTTTCTGAAGCCTTTCTGTAGTCTCTAGAAATTAAAAATTCTGTGGCGATATGTTTATAATAATCTTGACAACTGACCGTACAGAAGATAACTTCTGCTTTAAAAAACAAAATTTCTGTGGCGATAAGTTTATAATAATCTTGACAACTGACCGTACAAAAGATAATTTCTGCTTTAAAAAACAAAATTTCTGTGGCGATAAGTTTATAATAATCTTGACAACTGACCGTACAAAAGATAATTTCTGCTTTAAAAAACAAAATTTCTGTGGCGATAAGTTTATAATAATCTTGACAACTGACCGTACAAAAGATAATTTCTGCTTTAAAAAACAGACACAATATTAAGTAGAGAAAACAGGTTTGTTTCATCAGGCTAATCTAGCAAATTCCAACCATTATGAACATTGGATCCCTTAATATAAAAATCATACTGTATGCCTTTTAAATTCACACCCAGAACAAAATAAATCTGAGTATTATCGAAGTTCTGTACAATTGTACCAACCATGTGTCACATGATCGTACATAGTTCATTTTGTGTATATATTATGCTTGTATCTTTGCTCTTCCCTCGCACTGAAAGGAGCCTGAATAAACATGTCTGTTTTTCTCATCGGTATCGGTGTCGATTTTGAACAGGAAATATCTTGTTGCCTTGAGCTTTTGTATATAAAGGAGAGTGTTCTATAATAAACTCACTCAGTTGCTTTCATCCTGTCTTTGAGTCACAACCTTCTCTCGGCCCGTTACACAATGTTTTGTTTCTTAATCTCAAAGAAATTCTTTGCTTATTCAATCTCCTAAAACAGACCATTATCTTTAATTATATAATTCCCACCATTCTTCAACATGAAAAATAGCCCAGTGAGGAAAGGAAACAAGGATATAAATAAACTACAAGAGAAAAAAACTTTCAAAATAAAATATTCCAAGAACAGTAAAAACATCACATAAAAACTATAAAAACCTTAAAGAAAGAAGTCTAGTAATATCTGACATTTGAACTCTCCCTCAACGGATGGGCAGAGTAAAATGTATACTTTCTATGTATTGGAAATATATACTTTCTATTTATTGGAAATGTATACTTTCCATGTATTGGAAATGTATACTTTCTACGTATTGGAAATATATACTTTCTAAGTACTAGAAATGTATATTTTCTATTCATTGGAAATGTATACTTTCCATGTATTGGAAATGTACTTTCTATGTACGATAAATGTATACTCTCTATATATTGGAAATGTATACTTTTTATGCACTAAAAATTCTACTTTCTATTTATTAGAAATGTATACTTTCTATTTGAAATATATACTTTCTATGTATAGGAAATGTACTTTCTATGTATTGAAAATGTATACTTTCTATTTATTGGAAATGTAAACGTTCTATGTATTGTAAATGTATACTCTGTGTACTAGAAATGTATACTTTTTATATATTGGAAATGTATACTTTCTATTTATTAGAAATGTATACTTTCTATGTACTAGAAATGTATACTTTCTATTTATTAGAAATGTATACTTTCTAATTATTTTAAATGTATACTTTCTATTTATTGGAAATGCATACTTTCTATGTACTAGAATGTATACTTTCTATTTATTTACAATGTACACTTTCTATTTATTAGAAATGTATACTTTCTAATTATTTCAAATGTATACTTTCTATTTATTGGAAATATATACTTTC
>NC_090745.1:123634588-123642088 GCF_036898095.1 Palaemon carinicauda | reverse complement strand
ACATATATATATACATATATATATATATATATATATATATATATATATATATATATATATATATATATATATATATATATATATATATATATATATATGTGTGTATAGGCCTACATATATATCATACATACACGTGTATGTAACCACATCTTACTAAGTGAAAGTTATATCAAAATTGTTCTTTCCAAATTACACAGATCATTGCCAGCATCGTTAGAAGTAATTAGTTATCAAATAATCCAGCAGTTAGGAACATTAAAATGTGTCTTTTATCATTTGGTGGTAAATATATTCACTGTGCATTGCATTAGAGATTCCTGAAAATTTATTTTCTATCAAACACTAATTTTCTTTACACTATCGTATATCTTATGATTTTATTTCCTGAACGTAAATTCAGATTTACCTCAGGGAAGAAATGGAAGTGATCTATTCATTCTCTTGAATAAGGGATCAATCGAATGCCAAGTTTAAAATCAATAAAGAGATTTCAATAATGTTAATTGATACATTATTCGTGACGCCTAGATAGCTCAGTTGGGAGAGCGTTAGACTGAAGATCTAAAGGTCCCTGGTTCGATCCCTGGTCTGGGCATACTATTATTTTTGTTAGAATAAACTATTGCCCATGAAGTTTCAGGCAGAATAAACATTTCACCATACATGACGCCTAGATAGCTCAGTTGGGAGAGCGTTAGACTGAAGATCTAAAGGTCCCTGGTTCGATCCCTGGTCTGGGCACACTATTATTTTTATGTTAGAATAAACTATTGCCAATTAAGTTTAAGACAGAATAAACATTCCATCCTACATGAAGCCTAGATAGCTCAGTTGGGAGAGCGTTAGACTGAAGATCTAAAGGTCCCTGGTTCGATCCCTGGTCTGGGCACACTATTATTTTTATGTTAGAATAAACTATTGCCAATTAAGTTTAAGACAGAATAAACATTTCACCATACATGACGCCTAGATAGCTCAGTTGGGAGAGCGTTAGACTGAAGATCTAAAGGTCCCTGGTTCGATCCCTGGTCTGGGCACACTATTATTTTTATGTTAGAATAAACTATTGCCAATTAAGTTTAAGACAGAATAAACATCTCACCATACATGACGCCTAGATAGCTCAGTTGGGAGAGCGTTAGACTGAAGATCTAAAGGTCCCTGGTTCGATCCCTGGTCTGGGCACACTATTATTTTTATGTTAGAATAAACTATTGCCAATTAAGTTTAAGACAGAATAAACATTTCACCATACATGACGCCTAGATAGCTCAGTTGGGAGAGCGTTAGACTGAAGATCTAAAGGTCCCTGGTTCGATCCCTGGTCTGGGCACACTATTATTTTTATGTTAGAATAAACTATTGCCAATTAAGTTTAAGACAGAATAAACATTTCACCATACATGACGCCTAGATAGCTCAGTTGGGAGACCGTTAGACTGAAGATCTAAAGGTCCCTGGTTCGATCCCTGGTCTGGGCACACTATTATTTTTATGTTAGAATAAACTATTGCCAATTAAGTTTAAGACAGAATAAACATTTCACCATACATGACGCCTAGATAGCTCAGTTGGGAGAGCGTTAGACTGAAGATCTAAAGGTCCCTGGTTCGATCCCTGGTCTGGGCACACTATTATTTTTATGTTAGAATAAACTATTGCCAATTAAGTTTAAGACAGAATAAACATTTCACCATACATGACGCCTAGATAGCTCAGTTGGGAGAGCGTTAGACTGAAGATCTAAAGGTCCCTGGTTCGATCCCTGGTCTGGGCACACTATTATTTTTATGTTAGAATAAACTATTGCCAATTAAGTTTAAGACAGAATAAACATTTCACCATACATGACGCCTAGATAGCTCAGTTGGGAGAGCGTTAGACTGAAGATCTAAAGGTCCCTGGTTCGATCCCTGGTCTGGGCACACTATTATTTTTATGTTAGAATAAACTATTGCCAATTAAGTTTAAGACAGAATAAACATTTCACTATACATGAAGCCTAGATAGCTCAGTTGGGAGAGCGTTAGATTGAAGATTTATTGTCCATGATTGATTGATTGATTTAAAATTTTCTGGCATCCTGACATCTAAGGTCATTGATGCTGATATCATTTATTTTATATAAAAAACAAAAGAATAATCAATTAAAACCATAAAAGTCGAATGTCATTATAGAAATTTAGTTTTCAGAAGACCTGCCCTGAAATAAATCTAAAAATGCCGCTCGCATTGTAGGACACATCATGTCCAAGAATCTTGGCAAAGATGAACCTGCCATCTTCACATTGAGCCTCAAACAGATATTTATTTCTTAAGTTATTATAATTGGGGCATTGGGTCAAAAAATGCCTCAAAGTTAAAGGTACTAAACAGTCATCGCAATACGGTTGGTGTTGGCCCTTCAGCAGAAACTCGTGTGTCAACCGAGCGTGATCAATACGGAGACGACAAAGAGACATCTCCCACTTTCGGGGCATCATGTTATACCTCCCAGGAGATATGACATTTGTTACTTTTCTCATTTTATTGCCATCTAGACTATCCCAGTGCTGTTGCCAATTATTACAAAACAATTTCTTGATGTTAGGTAGGAAATCATTACAGAGAATGGGATACCTTCTTGGTAGCAACTCGGATGCCGCATTCTTTCCCAGTAAATCTGCCTTCTCATTACCAGACACACCTACATGAGCTGGAACCCAACAAAATTGAACCATTATACCTCTCCGTCCAATAAAAAGCCATTCTAAAATCTTTAAAACTAGAGGGTTACTAGAATTAAAAACTTCTAAAGCTTGAAGGACACTCCTTGCATCACTAAAAATGGTCAAATTACCCGCCTTCTCCAATGCTATTTTCTCAATAGCAGTTAGTATGCCATACAGTTCAGCAGTAAATATGAAAGGTGTAAGAGGAAGGGCACCTTTACAATTAAAACTATTACCATGTACTCCAAATCCAACGCCAGCATCAGATTTGGTGCCATCAGTATTTATAAAAGTCGATCCCCTATGTTCTACAACATGTTCCATTAAAAAGAGACCTGGATTCCAAGTCAGTCGTATTTTTCTTAACTCCAATAAAGTATTTACAAAAGGATACCTCTGGTAATTTCCATGGAGGCGTTGATGATACCTTAAATCGAAGCACCTTAATTCTAATTATATCAAGAATGTTTAATAATTGTTTCACCCGAAAGCCATAAGGTTGAGGAGATTCTGGGTGCAACTCAAATCATGTTGAGTGCCTTTCAAGGTTTGCAGTCTGAAAGGCTTAAGAATTAGGGAGTCTTTGCAATCTAAACCAATACCGAACAATAGAGGACATTCGGTAAAGGTCTAGAGGTAACTCTTCAGTATCAACAAGGAGACTTGGGATAGGCGAGGTTCTAAATGCTCCTATGGACAATCTAATACCAGCATGAAGAATTGAATCTAATATCTTTAATCAGCTTGGGGTGGCTGAGGAGTATATTTCACATCCATAACTAATTTTGGATAAAATCAAGGCCTTGTATAATTTTAAGATAGTATTGTGGTTTGCCCCCCATGATGTATGGAACAATACTTTTAAAATATTTAGAGCCTCAAGAAATTTAGCTTTTAACCCTTTTAAGTGAGAAACCCATGTAAGCCTACAATCAAATACCAAACCTAAATATTTAGCTTCACTTGCCCATGGGATCCGCTGACCTTTAATGTATACATCCGGGTCTGGATGTAATCCCCGGATACGACAGAAATGGACAATACTAGTTTTACTTGTCGAGAACTTAAATCCATTCATATCGGCCCACTGGATAATTTTGTCAATTGAGAGTTGCATTTTTCTCTCAACCATTGCCATTTTAACTCCAGCAAATGATATGGAGAGATCATCCACAAATAATGTTGAGAGAACATCCTGGGGAATGACGGAGGATATCCCATTAATTACTAGTGCAAACAGGGTTACACTCAGCACACTAACCCAAGGAATTCCTCCTTCCTGACATTTACTCTCTGTTAGAGGTTCGCCCCCCCCCCCCCTCCCTCTCACTTGAAAAACTCTATGTGAAAGAAATGACTGAATAAATAGTGGTAGCTCTCCTCTTAATCCTAATTCATGAATTGTTTTAAGTATACCATATCTCCAAGTGGTATCATATGCCTTTTCAAGGTCAAAAAAGGGTTTTAGGACATTTGCGTACCGGACATTTGCGTCCCGGACATTTGCGTACCTGGACATTTGCTTCCCTGGACATTTGCTTCCCTGGACATTTGCTTCCCTGGACATTTGCTTCCCTGGACACCTGTGTCCCTGGACATTTGTGTACCTAGATTATATTCAAATGTTATTAACCTACATATAAAAATGAAATTACTAATGGATGAAAGAAATAGATTTGATGGAATTGTAATTTTATTTTTGTTTAAGAGGGGTATTACAAGTTTAACAAATAATTCAGAATGTATGAATATACATTTTAAGAAATTATTCTTGTTTTCAGGAGAATATTTTTCCAATAGTGGAATTGCAATTTTATTTTTTGTTTAAAAGTAATAGTAATCAAAGATTAAACAAAAAAGAAATTATAGATTAAACAAAAAAGAAATTATAGATTAAACAAAAAAGAAATTATAGATTAAACAAATAATTCAAAATGTATGGATATTGTGAGCTATCCCTATTGAGATATTTATCTTGTCTTCAGGAGAATATTTATCCAAGAGTGCCAGGATTCTCGTATTAGCAGTTTTATTTTTTTGCCGCGGAAGAATTCCTCGTTGAAAGTCGCTTTTTTTCTTTAGAGCAATGGCCTCCTCCTTTTTCAATATTTCAATTAACTTCCAGATGGAGGGGTGTTGACAGGATAACGAATATTGCAAAGCATTATGCAATCCCTCTAAACTATTATTAGATCTTGGCAACTGGTTAATAACTTTCTCGAACATTCCATGACGCTATAGCAAAAATTGGTTCCATCCTTATTCCTCTTCGTCCTCTTACTTGGCCAATATGCGTCATCTCAAAATACGCGATAAATTCTGGAGGTAAATCAGTATCGTCAGATAAGTCAATGAAACCTTCAACGACATCACTTAAGGAAGGAATGACAATGCAGAAAAACATCTGATATTTAAATTGAATGCCTCATCTTCTTTTTACCAGTGTCGTAATCCTAGGTCACAGATTTTCTTAAAAATAGACTTATATAAGTGAAAGAGGCATGAACTTATTATTGCTCCTGGGAACTTTTCGATGAATCCTTTCTGAGCTCGAATCTCAAAGGCCGTTAACAAAGATTTTGGATTAAGTTGCGGTTTAAGTTGCAATAAATATGTGAAAAGTCGGATATACACTTCCTTTGTCTTTCCAGGGAGGAGGGTAAAAACTCTGGGAATACTAAATGAACCCTCTTGTGTGTGTGGATACAATATAGTTGATAAAATATTAATGGACTGATTTTAAAAGTACCATCTGCTGCCCAGTTAGGAGACTTTGGTAAATCTTCTAAGCCGTTATCCGTTGCAAAGATCAGTATTCAGTTCTCATGTTCGATGCTAGAATCAAACGCAAGGAACTTTTCCCCAGTCGCGAGAAAACAGTAGGATTCCGGAATCTCAAAATTATTTATTTGCCGTGGGATTGGGGGTGCATTATGTGCCTTTTGTCTCCATCGACGTATATCTCTTCCCATTGATGAAAAACTTGGCAGTTTTGAAATGGAATACTCATCTTCATTTGCGATCGTTTCTCCAATAAGACTTCTTGATGGTTCATACGTTGACACTGAAGTATTTTTCTACTGGGACATAGCTTCTTGTACTTTGACTACTGCAGCAGAGGAGCCATGACTACGCTCATTGTGGCATGTCGTAACTAGGTCGTTCACTGTATGAATTCTTGCTTTGCAAGATCGCACTACACACCTCCAGTATGTTTTTGTTTCATCAGAGTTTCTCTTATGATAGTGGTAGCTGTAATTTTCATTATCCACAAATATTTTTCCACCAGTGTTAGATTTCCGGAACTTGGCCATGGGTTCTGAATTTCGAAATATATAAAATCCTAATACCAATAGATGTTTATGTTACACACTGCTGGCGAGAACTAGAATTGCTATCCTATTTTTCTCCTGCTTTAGAAAAGATTTTTTTTTTTATTTCTGGTAAACTACCTTTCAGCTTATTTAAAGTTACTAAAGGTATTAACGAGTGAATTTTTATACCAAACAATTCTTGGGTTTATATATATGGTTTTTATATATGGTAACTACCTTTAAGCTTATTATTGCTTGTTTAGAATAAAGGTAAGGTGTACTGAAGAAAGAGAGAGAGAGAGAGAGAGAGAGAGAGAGAGAGAGAGAGAGAGAGAGAGAGAGAGAGAGAGAGAGAAAAAAATTTTAAAATATGGTAAAATCAAAATATTTTGGATACTTATATGTCCAGGTACACAAATGTCCAGGGACACAGTTGTCCCGGTACGCAAATGTCCGGGGACGCAAATGTCCAGGTACGCAAATGTCCGGGGACGCAAATGTCCAGGTACGCAAATGTCCGGGGACGCAAATGTCCAGGTACGCAAATGTCCGGGACGCAAATGTCCGGTACGCAAATGTCTGGGACGCAACTGTCCGGCCACCTCAAAAAAGACTGTCACATGGTGCTGTTTGCAAGCAAAGGCCTCAAAAATAGACTCAAGTTGTATCAACACATCAGTTGTTGAGTAAATTTTTCAGAATCCACATTGAATGGGTGATAAAATACCCTTCTTTTCAAGGAACCACATCAGCCTTGCATTGACCATCTTCTCCATGATTTTACATAAACAAGATGACAATGCAATAGGTTGGCTGCTAAAAACTTTGTCCTTACTGGGTTTTAAAAAGGTTAAAATAATGGCTAGTTCCCAAACACTTGGGTAACTATGATCATGCCATATTCTATTAATAATGCTTAAAATAAATAAGTATATATTAAAATGTACATGTTTAATCAATGTATATGGAATTCCATCGGGTCCAGGGGCTGTATCGTTACAAGTAGCAAGTGCGGAATCAAGTTCTCTTTCAGTAAAAGGAGAATTATACGATTCTTCCCTACCTGTTGCAAAATCTAAAATTTTCTTCTCTGCAATGCTCCTATACTGGTGACCAGGAGCTGCTACACACTTGCATGATACATTTGAAAAATGATCAGCCCGGGCATTGCTAACATCATTTGCTTCAGTCACATACTGACCGTCCACTTTCAACACTGGTGGTGGGTGTGGGGTAAATTTGCCTGCAATCTTTTTTATTTTCCTCCATACAGAAGATGATAGCGTTCTACTGTTAATGGAGGAAACAAAAGACACCCAAGACTGGCATCTAGCTTCTTTCATAGCACAACGGAACTGTGCTCTACACTTTTTGTATGTTATCAAATTTTCATCAGTACGGCGTCTACGCAATCTAGTCAAGAGATTTTCTGGTGGCTCTGCGCAACACTGTTAATTCTGAATACCACCACGGGA
>NC_090745.1:123544588-123629588 GCF_036898095.1 Palaemon carinicauda | reverse complement strand
AAGAAGTTTCGGACAGAATAAACATTTCACCTTACACGAAGCCTAGATAGCTCAGTTGGGAGAGCGTTAGACTGAAGATCTAAAGGTCCCTGGTTCGATCCCTGGTCTGGGCACACTATTATTTTCATGAAAAAATAAACTATTGCCCAAGAAGTTTCGGACAGAATAAACATTTCACCTTACATGAACCCTAGATAACTCAGTTGGGAGAGCATTAGACTGAAGATCTAAAGGTCCCTGGTTCGATCCCTGGTCTGGGCACACTATTATTTTCATGAAAAAATAAACTATTGCCCAAGAAGTTTCAGACAGAATAAACATTTCACTAAACATGAAGCCTAGATAGCTCAGTTGGGAGAGCATTAGACTGAAGATCTAAAGGTCCCTGGTTCGATCCCTGGTCTGGGCACACTATTATTTTCATGAAAATATAAACTATTGCCCATGAAGTTTCAGACAGAATAAACATTTCACTAAACATGAAGCCTAGATAGCTCAGTTGGGAGAGCGTTAGACTGAAGATCTAAAGGTCCCTGGTTCGATCCCTGGTCTGGGCACACTATTATTTTCATGAAAAAATAAACTATTGCCCAAGAAGTTTCGGACAGAATAAACATTTCACCTTACACGAAGCCTAGATAGCTCAGTTGGGAGAGCGTTAGACTGAAGATCTAAAGGTCCCTGGTTCGATCCCTGGTCTGGGCACACTATTATTTTCATGAAAAAATAAACTATTAACCATGAAGTTTCAGGCAGAATAAACATTTCACCTTACATGAACCCTAGATAACTCAGTTGGGAGAGCATTAGACTGAAGATCTAAAGGTCCCTGGTTCGATCCCTGGTCTGGGCACACTATTATTTTCATGAAAAAATAAACTATTGCCCATGAAGTTTCGGACAGAATAAACATTTCACTATACATGAAGCCTAGATAGCTCAGTTGGGAGAGCGTTAGACTGAAGATCTAAAGGTCCCTGGTTCGATCCCTAGTCTGGGCACACTATTATTTACATGAAAAAATAAACTATTGCCCATGAAGTTTCAGACAGAATAAACATTTCACCATACATGAAGCCTAGATAGCTCAGTTGGGAGAGCGTTAGACTGAAGATCTAAAGGTCCCTGGTTCGATCCCTGGTCTGGGCACACTATTATTTTCATGAAAAAATAAACTATTGCCCATGAAGTTTCAGACAGAATAAACATTTCACCTTACATGAAGCCTAGATAGCTCAGTTGGGAGAGCGTTAGACTGAAGATCTAAAGGTCCCTGGTTCGATCCCTGGTCTGGGCACACTATTATTTTCATGAAAAAATAAACTATTGCCCATGAAGTTTCAGACAGAATAAACATTTCACCATACATGAAGCCTAGATAGCTCAGTTGGGAGAGCGTTAGACTGAAGATCTAAAGGTCCCTGGTTCGATCCCTGGTCTGGGCACACTATTATTTTCACTAAAAAATAAACTATTGCCCATGAAGTTTCAGACAGAATAAACATTTCACCATACATGAAGCCTAGATAGCTCAGTTGGGAGAGCGTTAGACTGAAAATCTAAAGGTCCCTGGTTCGATCCCTGGTCTGGGCACACTATTATTTTCATGAAAAAATAAACTATTGCCCATGAAGTTTCAGACAGAATAAACATTTCACCATACACGAAGCCTAGATAGCTCAGTTGGGAGAGCGTTAGACTGAAGATCTAAAGGTCCCTGGTTCGATCCCTGGTCTGGGCACACTATTATTTTCATGAAAAAATAAACTATTGCCCATGAAGTTTCAGACAGAATAAACATTTCGCCTTACATGAAGCCTAGATAGCTCAGTTGGGAGAGCGTTAGACTGAAGATCTAAAGGTCCCTGGTTCGATCCCTGGTCTGGGCACACTATTATTTTCATGAAAAAATAAACTATTGCCCATGAAGTTTCAGACAGAATAAACATTTCACCTTACATGAAGCCTAGATAGCTCAGTTGGGAGAGCGTTAGACTGAAGATCTAAAGGTCTCTGGTTCGATCCCTGGTCTGGGCACACTATTATTTTCATGAAAAAATAAACTATTGCCCATGAAGTTTCAGACAGAATAAACATTTCACCAAACATGAAGCCTAGATAGCTCAGTTGGGAGAGCGTTAGACTGAAGATCTAAAGGTCCCTGGTTCGATCCCTGGTCTGGGCACACTATTATTTTCATGAAAAAATAAACTATTGCCCATGAAGTTTCAGACAGAATAAACATTTCACCTTACACGAAGCCTAGATAGCTCAGTTGGGAGAGCGTTAGACTGAAGATCTAAAGGTCCCTGGTTCGATCCCTGGTCTGGGCACACTATTATTTTCATGAAAAAATAAACTATTGCCCAGGAAGTTTCAGACAGAATAAACATTTCACTGAACATGAAGCCTAGATAGCTCAGTTGGGAGAGCGTTAGGCTGAAGATCTAAAGGTCCCTGGTTCGATCCCTGGTCTGGGCACAATATTATTTTCATGAAAATATAAACTATTGCCCATGAAGTTTCAGACAGAATAAACATTTCACTATACATGAAGCCTAGATAGCTCAGTTGGGAGAGCGTTAGACTGAAGATCTAAAGGTCCCTGGTTCGATCCCTGGTATGGGCACACTTATTTTCATGAACAAATAAAGTATTGCCCATGAAGTTTCAGGCAGAATAAACATTCCATGCTACATGAAACCTAGATAGCTCAGTTGGGAGAGCGTTAGACTGAAGATCTAAAGGTCCCTGGTTCGATCCCTTGTCTGGGCACACTTATTTTCATGAACAAATAAACTATTGCCCATGAAGTTTCAGACAGAATAAACATTTCACCATACATGAAGCCTAGATAGCTCAGTTGGGAGAGCGTTAGACTGAAGATCTAAAGGTCCCTGGTTCGATCCCTGGTCTGGGCACACTATTATTTTCATGAAAAAATAAACTATTGCCCATGAAGTTTCAGGCAGAATAAACATTTCACCATACATGAAGCCTAGATAGCTCAGTTGGGAGAACGTTAGACTGAAGATCTAAAGGTCCCTGGTTCGATCCCTGGTCTGGGCACACTATTATTTTCATGAAAAAATAAACTATTGCCCATGAAGCTTCAGGCAGAATAAACATTTCACCATACATGAAGCGTAGATAGCTCAGTTGGGAGAGCGTTAGACTGAAGATCAAAAGGTCCCTGGTTCGATCCCTGGTCTGGGCACACTATTATTTTCATGAAAAAATAAACTATTGCCCATGAAGTTTCAGACAGAATAAACATTTCACCTTACATGAAGCCTAGATAGCTCAGTTGGGAGAGCGTTAGACTGAAGATCTAAAGGTCCCTGGTTCGATCCCTGGTCTGGGCACACTATTATTTTCATGAAAAAATAAACTATTGCCCATGAAGTTTCAGACAGAATAAACATTTCACCAAACATGAAGCCTAGATAGCTCAGTTGGGAGAGCGTTAGACTGAAGATCTAAAGGTCTCTGGTTCGATCCCTGGTCTGGGCACACTATTATTTTCATGAAAAAATAAACTATTGCCCATGAAGTTTCAGACAGAATAAACATTTCACCAAACATGAAGCCTAGATAGCTCAGTTGGGAGAGCGTTAGACTGAAGATCTAAAGGTCCCTGGTTCGATCCCTGGTCTGGGCACACTATTGTTTTCATGAAAAAATAAACTATTGCCCATGAAGTTTCAGACAGAATAAACATTTCACCTAACATGAAGCCTAGATAGCTCAGTTGGGAGAGCGTTAGACTGAAGATCTAAAGGTCCCTGGTTCGATCCCTGGTCTGGGCACACTATTATTTTCATGAAAAAATAAACTATTGCCCATGAAGTTTCAGACAGAATAAACATTTCACTAAACATGAAGCCTAGATAGCTCAGTTGGGAGAGCGTTAGGCTGAAGATCTAAAGGTCCCTGGTTCGATCCCTGGTCTGGGCACAATATTATTTTCATGAAAATATAAACTATTGCCCATGAAGTTTCAGACAGAATAAACATTTCACTATACATGAAGCCTAGATAGCTCAGTTGGGAGAGCGTTAGACTGAAGATCTAAAGGTCCCTGGTTCGATCCCTGGTCTGGGCACACTTATTTTCATGAACAAATAAACTATTGCCCATGAAGTTTCAGGCAGAATAAACATTCCATGCTACATGAAACCTAGATAGCTCAGTTGGGAGAGCGTTAGACTGAAGATCTAAAGGTCCCTGGTTCGATCCCTGGTCTGGGCACACTATTATTTTCATGAAAAAATAAACTATTGCCCATGAAGCTTCAGGCAGAATAAACATTTCACCATACATGAAGCCTATATAGCTCAGTTGGGAGAGCGTTAGACTGAAGATCTAAAGGTCCCTGGTTTGATCCCTGGTCTGGGCAAACTATTATTTTCATGAAAAAAATAAACTATTGCCCATGAAGTTTCAGACAGAATAAACATTTCACCATACATGAAGCCTAGATAGCTCAGTTGGGAGAGCGTTAGACTGAAGATCTAAAGGTCCCTGGTTTGATCCCTGGTCTGGGCAAACTATTATTTTCATGAAAAAATAAACTATTGCCCATGAAGTTTCAGACACAATAAACATTTCACAATACATGCAGCCTTGATAGCTCAGTTGGGAGAGCGTTAGACTGAAGATCTAAAGGTCCCTGGTTTGATCCCTGGTCTGGGCAAACTATTATTTTCATGAAAAAAATAAACTATTGCCCATGAAGTTTCAGACAGAATAAACATTTCACCATACATGAAGCCTAGATAGCTCAGTTGGGAGAGCGTTAGACTGAAGATCTAAAGGTCCCTGGTTCGATCCCTGGTCTGGGCACACTATTATTTTCATGAAAAAACAAACTATTGCCCATGAAGTTTCAGACAGAATAAACATTTCACCTAACATGAAGCCTAGATGGCTCAGATGGGAGAGCGTTAGACTGAAGATCTAAAGGTCCCTGGTTCGATCCCTGGTCTGGGCACACTATTATTTTCATGAAAAAATAAACTATTGCCCATGAAGTTTCAGGCAGAATAAACATTTCACCATACATGAAGCCTAGATAGCTCAGTTGGGAGAGCGTTAGACTGAAGATCTAAAGGTCCCTGGTTCGATCCCTGGTCTGGGCACACTATTATTTTTATGCTAAAATAAACTATTGCCCATGTAGTTTTAGGCAGAATAAACATTTCACCATACGTGAAGCCTAGATAGCTCAGTTGGGAGAGCGTTAGACTGAAGATCTAAAGGTCCCTGGTTCGATCCCTGGTCTAGAAACACTTATTTTCATTAACAAATAAACTATTGCCCATGAAGTTTCAGGCAGAATAAACATTCCATGCTACATGAAGCCTAGATAGCTCAGTTGGGAGAGCGTTAGACTGAAGATCTAAAGGTCCCTGGTTCGATCCCTGGTCTGGGCACACTTATTTTCATGAACAAAAAAACTATTGCCAATGAAGTTTCAGGCAGAATAAACATTCCATGCTACATGAAACCTAGATAGCTCAGTTGGGAGAGCGTTAGACTGAAGATCTAAAGGTCCCTGGTTCGATCCCTGGTCTGGGCACACTTATTTTCATGAACAAATAAACTATTGCCCATGAAGTTTCAGGCAGAATAAACATTTCACCATACATGAAGCCTACATAGCTCAGTTGGGAGAGCGTTAGACTGAAGATCTAAAGGTCTCTGGTTCGATCCCTGGTCTGGGCACACTATTATTTTCATGAAAAAATAAACTATTGCCCATGAAGTTTCAGGCAGAATAAACATTTCACCATACATGAAGCCTAAATAGCTCAGTTGGGAGAACGTTAGACTGAAGATCTAAAGGTCCCTGGTTCGATCCCTGGTCTGGGCACACTATTATTTTCATGAAAAAATAAACTATTGCCCATAAAGTTTCAGGCAGAATAAACATTTCACCATACATGAAGCCTAGATAGCTCAGTTGGGAGAGCGTTAGACTGAAGATCTAAAGGTCCCTGTTTCGATCCCTGGTCTGGGCACACTATTATTTTCATGAAAAAATAAACTATTGCCCATGAAGTTTCAGACAGAATAAACATTTCACCATACATGAAGCCTAGATAGCTCAGTTGGGAGAGCGTTAGACTGAAGATCTAAAGGTCCCTGGTTCGATCCCTGGTCTGGGCACACTATTATTTTAATAAAAAAAATAAACTATTGCCCATGAAGTTTCAGACAGAATAAACATTTCACCATACATGCAGCCTAGATAGCTCAGTTGGAGGAGCGTTAGACTGAAGATCTAAAGGTCCCTGGTTCGATCCCTGGTCTGGGCACACTTATTTTCATGAAAAAATAAACTATTGCCCATGAAGTTTCAGACAGAATAAACATTTCATTCTACATGAAGCCTAGATAGCTCAGTTGGGAGAGCGTTAGACTGAAGATCTAAAGGTCCCTGGTTCGATCCCTGGTCTGGGCACACTATTATTTTCATGAAAAAATAAACTATTGCCCATGAAGTTTCAGACAGAATAAACATTTCACCATACATGAAGCCTAGATAGCTCAGTTGGGAGAGCGTTAGACTGAAGATCTAAAGGTCCCTGGTTCAATCCCTGGTCTGGGCACACTATTATTTTCATGAAAAAATAAACTATTGCCCATGAAGTTTCAGACAGAATAAACATTTCACCATACATGAAGCCTAGATAGCTCAGTTGGGAGAGCGTTAGACTGAAGATCTAAAGGTCCCTGGTTCGATCCCTGGTCTGGGCAAACTATTATTTTTATGCTAAAATAAACTATTGCCCAATGAAGTTTAAAACATAATGAACATTCCATGCTACACGAAGCCTAGATAGCTCAGTTGGGAGAGCGTTAGACTGAAGATCTAAAGGCCCCTGGTTCGATCCCTGGTCTGGGCACACTTATTTTCATGAACAAATAAACTATTGCCCATGAAGTTTCAGGCAGAATAAACATTTCACCATACATGAAGCCTAGATAGCTCAGTTGGGAGAGAGTTAGACTGAAGATCTAAAGGTCCCTGGTTCGATCCCTGGTCTAGAAACACTTATTTTCATGAACAAATAAACTATTGCCCATGAAGTTTCAGGCAGAATAAACATTTCACCATACATGAAGCCTAGATAGCTCAGTTGGGAGAACGTTAGACTGAAGATTTAAAGGTCCCTGGTTCGATCCCTGGTCTGGGCAAACTATTATTTTCATTAAAAAATAAACTATTGCCCATGAAGTTTTAGGCAGAATAAACATTTCACCATACATGAAGCCTAGATAGCTCAGTTGGGAGAGCGTTAGACTGAAGATCTAAAGGTCCCTGGTTCGATCCCTGGTCTGGGCACACTTATTTTCATGAACAAATAAACTATTGCCCATGAAGTTTCAGGCAGAATAAACATTTCACCATACATGAAGCCTAGATAGCTCAGTTGGGAGAGCGTTAGACTGAAGATCTAAAGGTTCCTGGTTCGATCCCTGGTCTGGGCAAACTATTATTTTCATGAAAAAATAAACTATTGCCCATGAAGTTTCAGGCAGAATAAACATTTCACCATACATGAAGCCTAGATAGCTCAGTTGGGAGAACGTTAGACTGAAGATCTAAAGGTCCCTGGTTCGATCCCTGGTCTGGGCACACTATTATTTTCATGAAAAAATAAACTATTGCCCATGAAGTTTCAGGCAGAATAAACATTTCACCATACATGAAGCCTAGATAGCTCAGTTGGGAGAGCGTTAGACTGAAGATCTAAAGGTCCCTGGTTCGATCCCTGGTCTGGGCACACTATTATTTTCATGAAAAAATAAACTATTGCCCATGAAGTTTCAGACAGAATAAACATTTCACCATACATGAAGCCTAGATAGCTCAGTTGGGAGAGCGTTAGACTGAAGATCTAAAGGTCCCTGGTTCGATCCCTGGTCTGGGCACACTATTATTTTCATGAAAAAAATAAACTATTGCCCATGAAGTTTCAGACAGAATAAACATTTCACCATACATGCAGCCTAGATAGCTCAGTTGGGAGAGCGTTAGACTGAAGATCTAAAGGTCCCTGGTTCGATCACTGGTCAGGTCACACTTATTTTCATGAAAAAATAAACTATTGTCCATGAAGTTTCAGACAGAATAAACATTTCACCATACATGAAGCCTAGATAGCTCAGTTGGGAGAGCGTTAGACTGAAGATCTAAAGGTCCCTGGTTCGATCCCTGGTCTGGGCACACTATTATTTTCATGAAAAAATAAACTATTGCCCATGAAGTTTCAGACAGAAAAAACTTTTCACCATACATGAAGCCTAGATAGCTCAGTTGGGAGAGCGTTAGACTGAAGATCTAAAGGTCCCTGGTCTGGGCAAACTATTATTTTCATGAAAAAATAAACTATTGCCCATGAAGTTTCAGACAGAATAAACATTTCACCATACATGAAGCCTAGATAGCTCAGTTGGGAGAGCGTTAGACTGAAGATCTAAAGGTCCCTGGTTCGATCCCTGGTCTGGGCAAACTATTATTTCTATGCTAAAATAAACTATTGCCCAATGAAGTTTAAAACATAATAAACATTCCATGCTACATGAAGCCTAGATAGCTCAGTTGGGAGAGCGTTAGACTGAAGATCTAAAGGTCCCTGGTTCGATCCCTGGTCTGGGCACACTATTATTTTCATGAAAAAATAAACTATTGCCCATGAAGTTTCAGGCAGAATAAACATTTCACCATACATGAAGCCTAGATAGCTCAGTTGGGAGAGCGTTAGACTGAAGATCTAAAGGTCCCTGGTTCGATCCCTGGTCTGGGCACACTATTATTTTCATGAAAAAATAAACTATTGCCCATGAAGTTTCAGACAGAATAAACATTTCACCATACATGAAGCCTAGATAGCTCAGTTGGGAGAGCGTTAGACTGAAGATCTAAAGGTCCCTGGTCTGGGCACACTATTATTTTCATGAAAAAAATAAACTATTGCCCATGAAGTTTCTGACAGAATAAACATTTCACCATACATGAAGCCTAGATAGCTCAGTTGGGAGAGCGTTAGACTGAAGATCTAAAGGTCCCTGGTTCGATCCCTGGTCTGGGCACACTATTATTTTCATGAAAAAATAAACTATTGCCCATGAAGTTTTAGGCAGAATAAACATTTCACCATACATGAAGCCTAGATAGCTCAGTTGGGAGAGCGTTAGACTGAAGATATAAAGGTCCCTGGTTCGATCCCTGGTCTGGGCACACTATTATTTTCATGAAAAAATAAACTATTGCCCATGAAGTTTCAGGCAGAATAAACATTTCACCATACATGAAGCCTAGATAGCTCAGTTGGGAGAGCGTTAGACTGAAGATCTAAAGGTCCCTGGTTCGATCCCTGGTCTGGGCACACTATTATTTTCATGAAAAAAATAAACTATTGCCCATGAAGTTTGAGACAGAATAAACATTTCACCTTACATGAAGCCTATATAGCTCAGTTGGGAGAGCGTTAGACTGAAGATCTAAAGGTCCCTGGTTCGATCCCTGGTCTGGGCACACTATTATTTTCATGAAAAAATAAACTATTGCCCATGAAGTTTCAGACAGAATAAACATTTCACCTTACATGAAGCCTAGATAGCTCAGTTGGGAGAGCGTTAGACTGAAGATCTAAAGGTCCCTGGTTCGATCCCTGGTCTGGGCACACTATTATTTTCATGAAAAAATAAACTATTGCCCATGAAGTTTCAGACAGAATAAACATTTCACCATACATGAAGCCTAGATAGCTCAGTTGGGAGAGCGTTAGACTGAAGATCTAAAGGTCCCTGGTTCGATCCCTGGTCTGGGCACACTATTATTTTCATGAAAAAAATAAACTATTGCCCATGAAGTTTCAGACAGAATAAACATTTCACCTTACATGAAGCCTAGATAGCTCAGTTGGGAGAGCGTTAGACTGAAGATCTAAAGGTCCCTGGTTCGATCCCTGGTCTGGGCACACTATTATTTTCATGAAAAAATAAACTATTGCCCATGAAGTTTCAGACAGAATAAACATTTCACCTTACATGAAGCCTTGATAGCTCAGCTGGGAGAGCGTTAGACTGAAGATCTAAAGGTCCCTGGTTCGATCCCTGGTCTGGGCACACTATTATTTTCATGAAAAAATAAACTATTGCCCATGAAGTTTCAGGTAGAATAAACATTTCACCATACATGAAGCCTAGATAGCTCAGTTGGGAGAGCGTTAGACTGAAGATCTAAAGGTCCCTGGTTCGATCCCTGGTCTGGGCAAACTATTATTTTCATGAAAAAATAAACTATTGCCCATGAAGTTTCAGGCAGAATAAACATTTTACCATACATGAAGCCTAGATAACTCAGTTGGGAGAGCGTTAGACTGAACATCTAAAGGTCCCTGGTTAGATCCCTGGTCTGGGCACACTATTATTTTCATGAAAAAATAAACTATTGCCCATGAAGTTTCAGGTAGAATAAACATTTCACCATACATGAAGCCTAGATAGCTCAGTTGGGAGAGCGTTAGACTGAAGATCTAAAGGTCCCTGGTTCGATCCCTGGTCTGGGCACACTATTATTTTCATGTTAGAATAAACTATTGCCCATGAAGTTTCAGACAGAATAAACATTTCACCATACATGAAGCCTAGATAGCTCAGTTGGGAGAGCGTTAGACTGAAGATCTAAAGGTCCCTGGTTCGATCCCTGGTCTGGGCACACAATTATTTTCATGAAAAAATAAACTATTGCCCATGAAGTTTCAGACAGAATAAACATTTCACCATACATGCAGCCTAGATAGCTCAGTTGGGAGAGCGTTAGACTGAAGATCTAAAGGTCCCTGGTTCGATCCCTGGTCTGGTCACACTTATTTTCATGAAAAAATAAACTATTGTCCATGAAGTTTCAGACAGAATAAACATTTCACCATACATGAAGCCTAGATAGCTCAGTTGGGAGAGCGTTAGACTGAAGATCTAAAGGTCCCTGGTTCGATCCCTGGTCTGGGCACACTATTATTTTCATGAAAAAATAAACTATTGCCCATGAAGTTTCAGACAGAAAAAACATTTCACCATACATGAAGCCTAGATAGCTCAGTTGGGAGAGCGTTAGACTGAAGATCTAAAGGTCCCTGGTCTGGGCAAACTATTATTTTCATGAAAAAATAAACTATTGCCCATGAAGTTTCAGACAGAATAAACATTTCACCTTACATGAAGCCTAGATAGCTCAGTTGGGAGAGCGTTAGACTGAAGATCTAAAGGTCCCTGGTTCGATCCCTGGTCTGGGCAAACTATTATTTCTATGCTAAAATAAACTATTGCCCAATGAAGTTTAAAACATAATAAACATTCCATGCTACATGAAGCCTAGATAGCTCAGTTGGGAGAGCGTTAGACTGAAAATCTAAAGGTCCCTGGTTCGATCCCTGGTCTGGGCACACTATTATTTTCATGAAAAAAATAAACTATTGCCCATGAAGTTTCAGACAGAATAAACATTTCACCTTACATGAAGCCTAGATAGCTCAGTTGGGAGAGCGTTAGACTGAAGATCTAAAGGTCCCTGGTTCGATCCCTGGTCTGGGCACACTATTATTTTCATGAAAAAATAAACTATTGCCCATGAAGTTTCAGACAGAATAAACATTTCACCTTACATGAAGCCTAGATAGCTCAGTTGGGAGAGCGTTAGACTGAAGATCTAAAGGTCCCTGGTTCGATCCCTGGTCTGGGCACACTATTATTTTCATGAAAAAATAAACTATTGCCCATGAAGTTTCAGGTAGAATAAACATTTCACCATACATGAAGCCTAGATAGCTCAGTTGGGAGAGCGTTAGACTGAAGATCTAAAGGTCCCTGGTTCGATCCCTGGTCTGGGCAAACTATTATTTTCATGAAAAAATAAACTATTGCCCATGAAGTATCAGGCAGAATAAACATTTTACCATACATGAAGCCTAGATAACTCAGTTGGGAGAGCATTAGACTGAACATCTAAAGGTCCCTGGTTAGATCCCTGGTCTGGGCACACTATTATTTTCATGAAAAAATAAACTATTGCCCATGAAGTTTCAGGTAGAATAAACATTTCACCATACATGAAGCCTAGATAGCTCAGTTGGGAGAGCGTTAGACTGAAGATCTAAAGGTCCCTGGTTCGATCCCTGGTCTGGGCACACTATTATTTTCATGTTAGAATAAACTATTGCCCATGAAGTTTCAGACAGAATAAACATTTCACCATACATGAAGCCTAGATAGCTCAGTTGGGAGAGCGTTAGACTGAAGATCTAAAGGTCCCTGGTTCGATCCCTGGTCTGGGCACACTATTATTTTCATGAAAAAAATAAACTATTGCCCATGAAGTTTCAGACAGAATAAACATTTCACCATACATGCAGCCTAGATAGCTCAGTTGGGAGAGCGTTAGACTGAAGATCTAAAGGTCCCTGGTTTGATCCCTGGTCTGGTCACACTTATTTTCATGAAAAAATAAACTATTGTCCATGAAGTTTCAGACAGAATAAACATTTCACCATACATGAAGCCTAGATAGCTCAGTTGGGAGAGCGTTAGACTGAAGATCTAAAGGTCCCTGGTTCGATCCCTGGTCTGGGCACACTATTATTTTCATGAAAAAATAAACTATTGCCCATGAAGTTTCAGACAGAAAAAACATTTCACCATACATGAAGCCTAGATAGCTCAGTTGGGAGAGCGTTAGACTGAAGATCTAAAGGTCCCTGGTCTGGGCAAACTATTATTTTCATGAAAAAATAAACTATTGCCCATGAAGTTTCAGACAGAATAAACATTTCACCATACATGAAGCCTAGATAGCTCAGTTGGGAGAGCGTTAGACTGAAGATCTAAAGGTCCCTGGTTCGATCCCTGGTCTGGGCAAACTATTATTTCTATGCTAAAATAAACTATTGCCCAATGAAGTTTAAAACATAATAAACATTCCATGCTACATGAAGCCTAGATAGCTCAGTTGGGAGAGCGTTAGACTGAAGATCTAAAGGTCCCTGGTTCGATCCCTGGTCTGGGCAAACTATTATTTTCATGAAAAAATAAACTATTGCCCATGAAGTTTCAGGCAGAATAAACATTTCACCATACATGAAGCCTAGATATCTCAGTTGGGAGAGCGTTAGACTGAAGATCTAAAGGTCCCTGGTTCGATCCCTGGTCTGGGCACACTATTATTTTCATGAAAAAATAAACTATTGCCCATGAAGTTTCAGACAGAATAAACATTTCACCATACATGAAGCCTAGATAGCTCAGTTGGGAGAGCGTTAGACTGAAGATCTAAAGGTCCCTGGTTCGATCCCTGGTCTGGGCACACTATTATTTTCATGAAAAAAATAAACTATTGCCCATGAAGTTTCTGACAGAATAAACATTTCACCATACATGAAGCCTAGATAGCTCAGTTGGGAGAGCGTTAGACTGAAGATCTAAAGGTCCCTGGTTCGATCCCTGGTCTGGGCACACTATTATTTTCATGAAAAAATAAACTATTGCCCATGAAGTTTTAGGCAGAATAAACATTTCACCATACATGAAGCCTAGATAGCTCAGTTGGGAGAGCGTTAGACTGAAGATATAAAGGTCCCTGGTTCGATCCCTGGTCTGGGCACACTATTATTTTCATGAAAAAATAAACTATTGCCCATGAAGTTTCAGGCAGAATAAACATTTCACCATACATGAAGCCTAGATAGCTCAGTTGGGAGAGCGTTAGACTGAAGATCTAAAGGTCCCTGGTTCGATCCCTGGTCTGGGCACACTATTATTTTCATGAAAAAAATAAACTATTGCCCATGAAGTTTCAGACAGAATAAACATTTCACCTTACATGAAGCCTAGATAGCTCAGTTGGGAGAGCGTTAGACTGAAGATCTAAAGGTCCCTGGTTCGATCCCTGGTCTGGGCACACTATTATTTTTATGAAAAAATAAACTATTGCCCATGAAGTTTCAGACAGAATAAACATTTCACCTTACATGAAGCCTAGATAGCTCAGTTGGGAGAGCGTTAGACTGAAGATCTAAAGGTCCCTGGTTCGATCCCTGGTCTGAGCACACTATTATTTTCATGAAAATATAAACTATTGCCCATGAAGTTTCAGACAGAATAAACATTTCACCATACATGAAGCCTAGATAGCTCAGTTGGGAGAGCGTTAGACTGAAGATCTAAAGGTCCCTGGTTCGATCCCTGGTCTGGGCACACTATTATTTTCATGAAAAAAATAAACTATTGCCCATGAAGTTTCAGACAGAATAAACATTTCACCTTACATGAAGCCTAGATAGCTCAGTTGGGAGAGCGTTAGACTGAAGATCTAAAGGTCCCTGGTTCGATCTCTGGTCTGGGCACACTATTATTTTCATGAAAAAATAAACTATTGCCCATGAAGTTTCAGACAGAATAAACATTTCACCTTACATGAAGCCTAGATAGCTCAGTTGGGAGAGCGTTAGACTGAAGATCTAAAGGTCCCTGGTTCGATCCCTGGTCTGGGCACACTATTATTTTCATGAAAAAATAAACTATTGCCCATGAAGTTTCAGGTAGAATAAACATTTCACCATACATGAAGCCTAGATAGCTCAGTTGGGAGAGCGTTAGACTGAAGATCTAAAGGTCCCTGGTTCGATCCCTGGTCTGGGCAAACTATTATTTTCATGAAAAAATAAACTATTGCCCATGAAGTTTCAGGCAGAATAAACATTTTACCATACATGAAGCCTAGATAACTCAGTTGGGAGAGCGTTAGACTGAAGATCTAAAGGTCCCTGGTTAGATCCCTGGTCTGGGCACACTATTATTTTCATGAAAAAATAAACTATTGCCCATGAAGTTTCAGGTAGAATAAACATTTCACCATACATGAAGCCTAGATAGCTCAGTTGGGAGAGCGTTAGACTGAAGATCTAAAGGTCCCTGGTTCGATCCCTGGTCTGGGCAAACTATTATTTTCATGAAAAAATAAACTATTGCCCATGAAGTTTCCGACAGAATAAACATTTCACCAAACATGAAGCCTAGATAGCTCAGTTGTGAGTGCGTTAGTATTCCACATTACATGGAGCCTAGATTTGATGCACATTTAATTTTGCATCAATTAAACTATTATTCATAAAAAGCAGTGGATTAGAGTAAGCATTTTCCAGAATAAGAAGCGTATTTGGGGGAACATTGCACTGAATATCTGAACATTCGCGGGTCTGGCCACACGACTTCACAATTATTATTATTATTATTTATATTATTATCATTATTATTATTATTATTATCAATACTATCATTATTATTATCATTAAGCTACATTCCTACTGGGAAAAGCAGAATGCTATAAGTACAAAGGCTCTAACATGGAAAAATGAGAGTGAAGATAGGAAACATCGTAATAATTAAACTACACGAGACATAAAACATTTCAAGATCAGTAACAAGGTTTAAATAGTATATTAACTATAAAATAATAATGCAAGTTTGAACTTCTTAATGGAAGCCCACTGAAGTAGACTGAACTTTTCCTAGCATATAGTATAAAGTAGAGTCTATATGGCTCAACTGGGGGAGCATGAAACTCCAAATCTAAAGACCATCTGGTCAGGCCACACTTAATATTTCAGAACTCAAACTTTAATTTTTCTTCGCCCAAGGGGTTAACTACAGCACTGTAATTGTTCAGTCCCTGCTTTCCTCTTGGTAAGGGTAGAAGAGATACTAGCTATGGTAAGCAACTCTTCTAGGAGAAAGACACTCCAAAATCAAACCACTCTTCTCTAGTCTTGGGTAGTTCCACAGCCTCTGTACCATGGTCTTTCACCCTCTTGGGTTAGAGTTCTCTTACTTGAGGGTACACTCGGGCACACTATTCTATCTAATTTATCTTCCTCTTGTTTTGTTAAAGTTTTTATAGGTTATATATAAAATATTCATTTTTATGTTGTTGCTGTTCTTAAAATATGACAAATTCGTAGATAATTTGTATTTTTCCTAACTATACAAACCTTAGCTATTTAATATGGGTTATTACTTCGGCGTAGCTGAAATGACGAGCCATTAGAATTTTAACGAGGGTTTACTACCCCACCGCTAGTTAGCAGGGGGTAGGGAAGGGTAGCTTGCTCCCCCCCCCCCACCTCACACACACCTGTGAATACTTCACTTTGCTTGGAGGTAGGACTTCACGGGGGACAGGGCTGGCGGGCAAGTTTGATTAAATAGCTAAGGTTTGTATGGTTAGGAAAAATACAAATTATCTACGAATTTGTCATTTGTTCCGTAACTGAAATACAAACCACGCTATTTAATATGGGTGACTCACCCCTTAGGAAGGGTGGTAAGTCCCTGCCATACTGGCTTTGGCTTTGCCAGGGGACTCAATATTTGAGTGTGTAAGTACTCAGGAAATAAGGAGTCCCTGCACCTCGCTAGCATTGCTGTGCAACTGCTGCGGCCTACATACGCTGTGTGTGAAGGTGAGAAGCGTGACTCGTCCTAGGAAGTTGACCTGGAGTTCTCCAGATGGAATTCTAGGCTAGGACTCTCCCAATACCACCTCGTCAGGGTATGGGGACGTGACAGTATTAACCTTAATACTAGGAACACAAGGAAGCATGGTTTACCTGCAGTGGTTTGAGGTCAGCTGTGAAGAGAACCCAGGATGCTGCTTTCTCCAAGGGAGGAGAGGATGAAGAAAAGAAGAAGGGCCAGACAAACCTTTTCATTCATGCAGACTAAAACCGGGTAACAATGCCCTCAACCTTCTGCTACCTGTCCATTAAGGAGCCTGAGGTTAGACCAGCTGTTGTGCAGCCACCACAGGGCCGACAGTGAACGTATCGAGTCTCCTGTGTGTCACGTCTTGCAGGTAGTGGGCTGTGAAGGTCGTCTGACGCTTCCATACCCCAGCTTGCAGAACCTGCGTCACTGAATAGTTTTTCTTGAAGGCCAGGGACGTAGCTATGCCCCTGACATCATGTGCTCTAAGGCGACGTGACGGAGGAGGGTCAGGATTCAAGGCTAGGTGTATTACCTTGCGAATCCAGGCTGAGATGGTATTCCTAGTGACCCTCCTCTTCGTTTTCCCAGTGCTCACAAACAAGGCTTGCACCTGGGGACGAACTGCAGCTGTTCTTTTAAGATACAATCTCAGACTCCTTACTGGGCACAGTAGGAGATGGTCTGGGTCATCTGTTACAGAACGAAGACTCGAAACCTGGAAAGAGTCGAACCGAAGGGTGCGGCACTCCCGGATTCTGAGTCTTGGCAACAAACTCAGGGACGAACCTGAACGTTACCTCCCCCCATCCCCTTGAATGGGCGATGTCGTATGAGACCATGAAGTTCGCTGACTCGTTTGGCCGAAGCCAAAGCTAGCAGGAACACCGTCTTCCAAGTAAGGTGGCGATCTGAAGCCTGGCGTAATGGTTCGTAAGGGAGGTCTCTTCAGAGACCTGAGAACTCGAACCACGTTCCATGGAGGAGGTCTCACTTCCGACTGAGGGCAGGTAAGTTCATAACTCTGTATGAGTAGAGACAGTTCCAGCGAGGAAGTAATGTCCACTCCTTTGAGCCTGAAGGCTAGACTTAAGGCTGAGCGATAGCCTTTCACTGCTGAGACTGAAAGGCGCATTTCTTCCCGCAAATACACGAAGAACTCTGCTATTGCTGGAATACTGGCATCGAGTGGAGAGATACCCCTTCCACGATACCAACCACAGAAAACTCGCCACTTCGCCCGGTAGACCTCTGCGGATGACCTGCGCAGGTGTCCAGACATCCTATTCGCAACTTGCTGCGAAAATCCTCTCTCAGCGGGGAGGTGCTGGCTAGTTTCCAGTCGTGAAGTCAAAGCGAAGCTACGGCTTTGTGGAAGATGTTGGCATGTGGTTGTTTGAGTAGCTCGTGACGTGGAGGAAATTCTCTCGGGAGCTCGGTAAGGAGTTGCAGAAGGTCCGGAAACCACTCTGCGTGATGCCATATCGGAGCTATCAGGGTCATCGATAGATTGACCGATATTCTGGTCTTGTTGAGCACCATCCTCATCAGACAGAACGGGGGAAAGGCGTAAACATCGATGTTGTCCCACCGTTGTTGGAAGGTATCTTGCCAGAGAGCCTTGGGGTCCGGGACGGGGAGCAGTACAGCGGGAGCTTGAAGTTCAGCACTGTAGCGAACAGATCCACAGTCGGGAAACCCCACAAAGTCAGGACTTTGTTGGCAACTTGAGGATCCAAAAACCATTCGGTACTCACTATCTGCGTCGCTCTGCTCAGACTTTCGGTGAGCACATTCCTCTTGCCTGGAATGAAGCGAGCCGAATGTGTGACCGAGTGGACTTCGGACCATCTCAGTCTCTCTACTGCAAGATGGGATAGCTGTTCTGAGAAGGTACCTCCCTGCTTGTTGATAAAAGCCATCACTGTTGTGTTGTCGCTCATCACAACCACAGAGTGGCCCGCCAGGACCTGATGGAACTTCTGAAGTGCCAGGAATACGGCCTTCATTTCTAGCAGGTTTATGTGGAGGTACTTTTCTGATTCTGACCACAGGTCTGAGGTCCTGTGGTTCAGAACATGGGCCCCCCACCCTATCTTTGATGTGTCCGAAAACAACATCAAATCCGGGGAAGGACGAGAAGATTCACTCTCTTTCGTAGATTCTCGTCTGCCAACCACCACTGAAGGTACGTCTGTTCCGCGGGACCCATAGGGATCAGAGAGTCCGGGGAATCGTGTCCTTGATTTCACCGAGACTTGAGTCGCCCCTGGAGAGATCTCATTCTGAGGCGACCATTGGGAACCAGACGGGCCAAGGAAGAGAGGTGGCCGAGGAGACGAAACCACGCTTGGGCTGGAAGTTCTTCTCGTTTGAGGAAAGGCCTTGCGACCTTCCTCAGCCTTGCTATCCGGTCGTCTGATGGGAAGGCTTTGTGGAGATTGGTGTCTATGACCATGCCTAGGTATACCAGTTTCTGAGAGGGCTGCAGAGATGATTTCTCGAGATTTACCATGATCCCTAGATCTTGGCAAAGTTCGAGAAGCTTGTCTCGGTGGCGAAGAAGGGTTGCCTCCGAGTCTGCTAGGATCAGCCAGTCGTCCTGGTAACGAAAGAGACGGATACCGATCCTGTGAGCCCAAGATGATATCAGGGTGAACACTCTGGTGAAAACTTGAGGAGCTGTGGAGAGACCAAAGCAAACCACCTTGAACTGGTAGATCTTGTTGTCTAGGCAAAATCTTAAGTACTTCCTCGAAGACGGGTGGACTGGGATCTGGAAGTACGCGTCCTTCAGGTCCAGTGTACACATGAAGTCTTGTGGTCTCACTGCAAGTCTGACCGTGCCTGCCGTCTCCATGCTGAACAGTGTCTGTTTGACAAACCCGTTCAGGGTCGAGAGGTCGATGACTGGTCTCCAGCCTCCAGACGCCTTGTTTACAAGAAAGAGTCGACTGTAGAAGCCTGGGGACCCGTCTGCCACCTCTTGGAGAGCGTCCTCCTTCAACATGGCCTCGACTTCTGCCCGGAGGGCTTGCCCGCTTACCGATCCCATGGTAAGGGAGCTCAATGACACTGGCTTCGCTGTCAGGGGAGGTAGAGATGAGGTGAACGGGACGCAATATCACTGACCGATCACGGAAATCATCCAGGTATCTACCCCGAGTTGCTGCCACCTTGTTGCGCAACTTTGTAGGCATCCCCCTACTGGTGGACATGCAGGGGGACTGCCAATCCTAGCGTTTACAGCCTCGGCCGCTCCCTCTAGGATTTTTACCTCCCCTGGAGAACTTTCTGCCCTTCCTGTCCTTGACGGGAAAGGGCTTAGACACCTTTGGCTTTGCTGCTGTCGTCTTCTTCACATTCTTAGCTGGACGGGGCTGTTGGGTTGCTGGAGGTTTGTAGGGCCTCGATGTCAGGGCCCTGTGGAGGAGGGAATCCTGGTTGGACTTCCTCCATCTCTCAGCAGCTAGCTCCACGTCCTTAGGCTCGAACAAACTCTTACCGAGTACAGAAGAGTGTCTGAGTCTGCTAACGTCAGAACTGGGGACCTTCTGGTGAAATCTCTCAGCAACTGCGTCTCGACGTTTCAGGATCGTATTGGTCCACAAGCTCGAGACTTGGTGGGCCAGAAACTCGATGGTCCGCGTGCCTGAGAGTAAGAATGTCTCCAGTGCCTTCCTGGTGCTTTCCTTGAACAGATCCTCAGACCGCACCAGGATGCCCAGAGACCCCAGCCAGATGTCAAGCCACGAGGTTGCCTGCATGGCACACTTCGCCACCTTCTCCTGGCTTACGATCTCAGTAGCAGAATACGAAACCTGCCGGTTGGAGTCTCTCTCTAGAGGAACTCCCCCAGTGAGTTCTTCCACAGAATGGTGAATGGGAAGACCCAAACAAGTCTCCTCTAAGATCTCGAAATACCTCCTCTGGTGGACTCAAGGAGGAGGGATGAGCTTGTTACCGGCGCTGGATCTGTTGGAGGAGGCAAGCTCAGAGAGCTGGCCTTCGACCTTGTCTCTGGCACTCTTCATCCCTTGTGACCAGGGCAAAGCTGCACTGGCCCTAGAGGGTTTCTGGGTGCCGTAGACTCGGTCTAAGACCGTGTCCTTACCCTAACGAGGTGGAATCTCTGGGTCCGGAAACCCCTTGAGATTTCTCATGAGGGTCAGAACTTGCCAGAACGCATGTTCTGACTCTTGAAGCTCTCCTCCCGAAGGGCTAGCAGCAAAGTCTCCCGTCCCCAGTGGCTCTTCCTGGGGGAACTCGTGTACATTCTCCGAAAGTCTAGCTGGCTCCTGTCTGATCCTTGCAGAAGACTTAGGCAAAGTCTTCGAGTCCTTCGGCTCCCTCCTGGGAGGGATACAGGACTCTAGTAACGATGGATGCAGGCTCTTCTCCACCCCCGTGCGAGAAGACTTCTCAGGGAGAGGCGGAGTTTCCCCCATTAGTGCAATGGGGGGAACGGACCGGCTCGTCCGACTCCCCTGAGGATGGAAAATCCTCATCCGCAGGGGAGGGAGAGAAAGTCTGGCGGGGAGAGGGAGCCTTGCGCAGGGATTTCCAAGGAGACAGCTTAGCCCTCGGAGAAGTCACGACGGAGGGGACTCCTCTCTTCCTCTTCAGGGGAGACGAAGTCGCCACTGCTTTGTGACCCAGTTCAGAGAACACAGGCTTAAAAGCCTGCATGAGAGCTCTGACTATGGTCCCAAACCAGGGCTGTTGGCTGACAGTCGCGCTGTCAGACACTCCCTCTGTAGGGAAGGGGATCGATCGATCCCTAGGAGGAGTCGACAAACGAGGGTTCACCTGAAACGAAGCTGAAAGAGAGTCCTTAGACCTGTCCGGAAACCTCCCCTCCTCCGGCGAGAGCGCTGTTCTGCGCTTGCGAGGAGGGGAACGAGACGATGACCTGTCCACCTGAAGCCCGTGAAGTCGCGTGCGGGATCGTGCTGGCGATCGTGGCGCAAATCGCGCTGGTGGTCGTGCGATGAGCCCTGCCCTGAATCGCGCGCGGAAGGATTGTGCGCAGTAGGAATTTCGCGCGTACGCGCGCGAGGGCGAGGTTGTGTGGGCGCGCATAGGTGATGGCGAGGGCGCGGGCGCGCATAGGTGATGGCGAGGGCGCGGGCGCGCATAAGTGATGGCGAGGGCGCGGGCGCGCATAGGTGATGGCGCGGGCGCGCATAGGTGATGGCGAGGGCGTGCGGCGCGCAGGAGCTGGAACGTGGGGCGGGGTTGAAGGCTGGATGGGAGCTGGCGTGTGAGCAATCCTTTGCTCGCGCGTGTGGGGCCGCGGGCGCGCAGGAACCTGCTGAAGAGCCCGTGCGGGCGAGACTGTTGGGCGCACGTGCGCAGGAGAAATGTCCCTAGCGCGTGGGTGTGGAGCGCGCGTATCTGGAAGCACGGGGCGAGGGCGCGATTGCGCAGCCTCGTGAAAGCGCAAAGGTGAACTTGCGTGCTGGCGCGCAGGAGAGCGTTGCGCAGGTGGTGCAAGAACTGCCCCGAGGAGATCGTGGGCGCGCAGGAGATCGCGGGCGTGCATGGCGCGCATCAGGATGCGGGCGCACAGGAGTGCGCTGCTGCGATGGCTGCGCAGGGCGCGCAACAGGATTCGGACGCGCAGGTGTGCGCTGCTGAGTTGGGTATGCATGGCGCGCAACAGGATTCGGGGCGCACAGGGGTGCGCATTTTGTTAGAAGAGGGCAGGGGTACCTGTGAGCGCCCGTGCGCTAACTCAGGTACCTCCTGAACTGCGCCCTGGAATGTAGGAGAGCGCTGACGGGCCGGTGAGCGCTTGCGCACTGTATCAGGAACCGCAACTGCGTGCTTAACTCCAGAGGTGCACTGAGGCACTGGAGAGCGCTGACGAGTAGGAGAGCGCTTGAGCGCTGTAGCAGGAACTGCAGGTGGGCGCTGGCGCGCAGGTGAGCGCGTGTGCGCAGGAGAGCGCTGGGGCGCTATAGCAGGAACTGCAGGTGGGCGCTGGTGCGCAGGAGAAAGTGGGCGCGCAGAGGGACCCTGGCGTGTAGGAACAGGAGCAGGCGTGTGCAGGAGAGCGCAGGAGCACTAAGTTAGGAACAGCAGCGAGATGGGGCGAAGGGGGTACCTGGCGCTTAAGGGACTGAGGCGCAGTTTTGCACTCAAGTCCCTTGTGCCCCGAAGGGACCGGTGTCTGCGCAATGACAGGAACAGAAGGCGCATATAGCGCGTCAGCAGCCTTGAAGGGTGACGGCAGGTCTGCAGGTCTGGAGGGTGACAGGTCAGGGGGTACCGAAGGACGACCTTCCACTGAAGGAGATCGAGAACGTTCTCCGGAGAGGTCTAAGGTGGTAGCTGGCAGGATCGGTGAACGGCGAGTCTCATCCGCAGAGGATTGCGGGGAAGACGAGCTGAAGAGGAAGTCCTCTACGGCGAAAGGGAGGACAAGCCTTCCGCCTTATACGCCCTCTAGAGGCTGTGGGATCAGCAAGCTGACTACTGTATCATAAGCCTCTGCAGAGGAGTCTCTGTAAGTGAACTCCCCCGAGGGGGAGAATCACCAGCAGGAGAGACCGTGGGACTAATTTCCACCCTCGAAAGATGTTCAGAGGGGGAATCAGAGCCTTCAGCTACCTCAGCAACAACAGGAGCAGTTTGATTCGACACACTGGAGGCCTCCGTTATAACAAAGTCGACGATAGACAGAGGATCTACGTCTGCTATCGCCGGCGATTGCTTAACAGCTGCTCCCAGTTTGATCATGTCAAACAGGGCTTCCTTGGAGGGCGAACCCTGAAGCCCCAAGGAAGTCCAAAGCTGTACCAAATTATTATTATTTACAGTGAAATCAATATCCTCCTCCGGGGAAGGAGGGGCAGCTGCCTCGCTATGGGAGGCAACTACCTCTCCCGCACCCCGGGATCAGTCAACAAAACAAAGGTCTACGCTACCCCTCGACGGCCTCTCGGAAGAGACCGATCGAGTGGGAGCTTCGGAGGAGGTTTGGGCTACGGAAGAAGAGGCCTTGGGATTATCTCTCTTCAAAGAAGCCTTTGGAGGAGAAATATCCCTTTTGGACTTCTTCTTCCGGCGCCGGGCAAACCTCTCCCACTGGGAGGTAGACCACTCCCTACACTCACCGCATACATTACCCCTATCACACCGTTGGCCCCTACAATGAGGACACAAGGTGTGAGGATCTGTGTCGACTGCCGACATAAAGGTCCCACAAGGGCGGTCAGGTAAACCAGGACACGTACGCATTATTAATAGAGGCCAACTTCACACACTGTAGAAAAAGAGAAAGCAAAAACAGATTAATGGCAGTCAAGTGAGGGTGAGAGCAGACACGTCTGTTCATCACCCGAGCCAAAGCAAAGTGAAGTATTCACAGGTGTGTGTGAGGGGGGGTAGCAAGCTACCCCTCCCTACCCCCGCTAACTAGCAATGGGGTAGTAAACCCTCGTTAAAATTCTAATGGCTCGTCATTTCAGCTACGCCGAAGTAATAACCCATATTAAATAGCGTGGTTTGTATTTCAGTTACGGAACAAATTTTATTTTTCCTAGTTTCCTTTCCTCATTGGGCTATTTTCCCTGCTGGGGCACCTGGGCTTATAGCATCCTGCTATTCCAAGTAGAGTTGTAGCTTAGCAATTAATAATAATAATAATAATACAGTAATAATAATAATAATAATGAAGATTAAGATGGAGAAACTGATGGAGAATAGAACGAATATATTAAAATCGAAAGGTGAATGCTCCTGGGACCGTAAATATCTTACATAGGCTAAACTATAAAATAAAGCTTTACTGTTAGTATATAAAAATACTTTATTACTTTACTTAACTATATACTAATTACCTAATTACTTGTCTTGTAGTTTATTCATTTCCTTATTTCCTAGTTTACTTATTTCCTTATTCCCTTTCCTCACTGGGCTATTTTCTCTGTTGGAGCCCTTGGGCTTATAGCATCCTGCTTTTCCAACTAGGGTTGTAGCTTACCAAGTAATAATAATAATAATAATAATAATAATAATAATAAAAATAACAATAATAATAATAATAGAAAATAACCCATGAAATATTCCTAAATTACAAAGCATACATGAAACATCACTGATAATTAAATTTTCAATACAAAATTGTTGAAACCTATTTTGAAACATTCCAGGCTATTTTAAGCAAAACATTTTGGTAGGTAAATGTAAGCATAAGCGAAAATCATAATTATTCGCCAATCTCAGAGGCTAAAAAATTGGAGAAGGGTGAAAAAACAATGAACATTGTACGGTTCCAAGTAGAAGATACGATCTAAAAAGATGGCATAGTTGCAAACAATCCCATGAAGACAACTGTTACCCAGAAATACAAATTCTATAGCTAAGTTCACAAATAGCTACTGGTTAATAAGTGCAACTTTATAATACTTATCTAAAAATTAAGAGGGGTTATGAATTACTGTATAACAACTAAACCTCATGCAGAAATACCATCTCTCCGTATGTTAACCTCTTCCTATAACAACCAATTGGAAACTCATGTTAGCCATGACACTCTAAATAATGCCAAATTCATCAGACTCTATTGATACAGACACTTTTGCATTCTACAGGCAAGCGATATTTGTCTTTATCATTCAATCGAAACTGATGATTCACACAGAATACACAGGGAATGAGAACTTGAAATAATCAATATCAAAATGGATTTCACTGAGCCTGTTTCTTTTAGCATAAGTGAATGCCTCCAATAGTGTCTGAAAAAGTCTTTTTATACCATTCTTCTAATATACTACTCATGCTACATCTTGCTACTACTACCACTACCACTGCCACTATAAATTCTCCTAATATAACTACTACTACTTACTAATTATTGCTAATGTAATTATTAATTGAATTAAAGGAATGAATGAATTAAGCATTAGGCCTCGGGGTGCGTGCGCACCTCTGCCACTTCAGGAAGATCGAAATGTTTAGACTATCTAAAGAGACAAGCAGCAGCTATGGGATCTCCACAAACCTGTCATGTGGAAACATCTCTCCACATAAAAAGAAAGGCCAATGTAGAATCTATGGACAGAGTTGGAATCCTCTCGGCAGCTGAAAGTGGGTGCTGATAGGGTCCTAGGGGATATCTAAAAATCAATTCCTACTGTGCACCATATGATTGATTGATTAATTAAGAGTTATCTGGCATCCTAACATCTAAAGCACCATATGAGGTACACTAACTGGAGTATGAAGCTTTTCTTATAAGAAAATGAGCCATTTAAAAAGTTTTAAGCATTTCTAAGTAATACCCATGGAGTGAATTCGACGGTAATACTTTTAGAAATGCCAAAATAGATTTATATCCTTCTTTATAGCCAAGTGTTCAAGTCTACCATCTAGTTCCATTTCTATTCAAAGAGTTATAGGTTCGAATCCTGACCTGGGTAACTGCAGTTAATGTGTTATAAATTAATTTCTGTTTTGGTGTTTACTCCCAAGGTAGTGTGAATAAAATAATAACATCAATCTGAGGCTCAGCATTTAAATCAATGAACAAATAAATACAATATATTCATGTGTGTTTTCAGCGTAATTAAAGCCACTTAATTGCATGTAAAACATACATAACTGTTCATATTAAAAAAATGCTATCACAAGAAACACTGACCTCGATTTGATATAAGATTCCACTACGATAATTAATCTTATCTATACAGTACTTCTTACTACATTGGCAAGATCTGTGGTGTGATTAGGCATCACACACACACACGTACAAACACACACACATACAAAAAAAAAAAAAAAAAAAATGTGACTGAACTAAGTGGTTGATACCATGACGATACTATTATTAGCTACAGTTTTCTTGCATTTTCTATTATGGTTTATTGTACTTAATTAATTAAACTTATTAAAAGTAAGGTATATATGCAAATATACACACATAATACAGTAGCACATTTCTTTACAATCATAGTTCTACAAACAAAGATTAACAGCAGTAAAGACCCCAATCACTTACATACATACATATATATATATATATATATATATATATATATATATATATATATATATATATATATATATATATATATATATACATATATATACATATATATATATATATATATATATATGTGTGTGTGTGTGTGTATATATATGTGTATATATGTGTATATATATATATATATATAAATAATATTGTAACAATCTCAGAATCATTACAGGATCTTTTAATCTTTGTAAATAAAACTGATCTAACAACAGCAATTGAAATATGAGAAATGAACATAAAAAGAAACTCGCAAAAACACTTTTATACACGAACTTATTTACAAAGAAAATCCATATTGCTGCTACTTTATTTTCAATGACTAAAATTAATGTAAAATATTGCTAGAAAAGGGGAACAGCCTAGACTCTAGAAAGTAGAGCATTAAATACTTGAATGGAGAGTTACCGAGTTATCTTCAGTTGCTGAAATGTTTCTAGTATGATTACCTTAGGCTTGAGACCATCGCATAAGGGTTAGCTGCTTACTTTTGTCACTAATATGACCAAATTTTGGATAGGCATTTGTTGTCTGCAGGGGAAACTCATGTCAGAACCTAACTCTGTCCAACTTCTGGTTTTCTTAACTATCTCGATCCCCCCCAGCTAACATGCCCCTGCATCGGAGGAGCTAATTAACACATTGCCATATAAGGTTTTTTTTTAATATTCTGCATCCTGATTGGTTTCCTTTATAGCGTTTACTTTGTTGCGTCATAGAAGATTCTAGAGAAAGTTTTCTAGTACAATCTGAACATGATGTGGACCCCTATAGCAGAAGCATGACATGAGAAACCCAAATGGCAAGACGCTCCCAAAAAGGAAAGGCTTTTCATTGCAGCTCGATTGTTCTCGAAATGCTGCCGAAAGTAATAAATGTGATGCAATCTTTAACCAAACACTAGCTGGAATTCTTCTCATGAAAAAGATTCGATTTCCTTATTTATATATATCTCTTCAGTATTATTACATCTATCCATGAGATATTCCCCAAAAGAAAAAGATAATTTACAAATCATTTTTCAAAGTTACCAAGAAACAAACAAGTCTGCATTACACTTCAGTCCAGCATCAGTAAACCATGCTCACTTCACACACTATGCTCACTTCACACTCCATGCACACAACACATTAGTGCTATTGAAAAAAACAGCTCTTACTGAACTCGTTCATAGTGAGAAATGGAAAATAAAAAGAAATTCTTTCATTCTTAAAAATATCTAGAGACTATCGGATATATCATTCTTTCCCTTTATATGCATAATCTTTAGATTATAATCTTATTAATCTAAACTTTTAACGCAATTTACGTTTATTCTTGTTCTTTAATCCCTCCAAATAAACTAGCGGATTATGATCAGTATACACAGTTAAAAAAGGACTATGGTACTACAGTATGTACATAAATCTCGGTGTGTTGCAAAACAGAAACTAGACTGGACAATTCCTTCTTAATAGTTGAATAGTTTTAATGAGTTGCTTTAAATACACAACTGGGTGCTTCATCCCAGTCACTTCCTACAACAAGACTCCTCTTATGACAATGTCATTGGCATAGATTACCAAATTAAATTCCTTGCTAAAATCATCTAACAATAGCAATGGTTCATGAATCATTACGGTCTTTAATTTATTGAAAGCTTCTATACAGTCGTCACCAAATACCATATAAAGCTTAGTTCCATCTTACAGAGATTATTTATGGGAGCAAGTATTCTTGAAAAATTGGCCTCAAATCTACAGAAATATGAAACCATTCTGAGAAATCTCATATCCTGCTATTTAGTTGCTGGGATTGGGAAATTCAATTTGTGTTTTCCCATTTTACTGACAGATCTTTCTAAGATCACTTTATGACCTAATTAAGATACAGAAGTTTTCCCAAATTTGCATTTCATTAGAATCAAAAGAAGGTTTGATTTTGATAGGGCTACCAGGACTTACGATAAATTTTGTACATGTTCTTTCCAAGTTTCTGAGAATATGAAATATCAACCAAATACAAGAGACAGTTGACAATTTCATTCAAAATGTTAAAAGATTCCCCTCGCTGTACATCAGATATTCCAGTTCTATGGGAGGAGAGGCACGTAGTCCATCTTCACCCTTCTTCAATGACCTTTAGTATAAAATCTGAAACTATTCTCAAGTTTTCTATGAAAGGTCTTGACAAAAAAAAACACAAACACCAGACTAAAATTTGTTAGGCTAATAGCTGAGGGAATATGCACCTTGACCTTTAATGTCTAAGGTCATCTAAGCACCAGTGGAATAGCCATAAACTGCCATCTCCCAACATCCCACAACAATGACAACAGGTTAAGGATTTGGTGGGATGGGACAGAGAGGGAAGTGGAAAGTCATTAGGAGGTATGTTAGGTCTTGGTGATTAAACCTTTCATTTTTAACTAAAATCTACTAAAATCTTACCTATTCACTACAAAACTTGAATATCTGGAGAAACCTAGAAAAACAAGTTAATTACAATAAAAACTATGTAGTGAAAAAACACCCTAACCTGTTATCTCATACTATGTACACTGCAAATTATAAGAAATACTTGACTTGTTATATAATATTATATCTAAAAATAACACTGGATGAATTAAAACAAAACATTCTTCACAATTCTTATTAAAATCTCCAACTGGTCAAAGAAGTAATTACAAAGTTATTAAGATTAATCTTTAAAAGCTAATTCCCATATATAAATGTGTATTTCTGTTCACATCTCAATGTAATGAAAATCAAAAATTATGAAAATACTGTACAATCATGTAACCTTTATATATTTATATAAAAATGTTATTTTTATTAGTAAAATAAATTTTTGAATATACTTACCCGATAATCATGTAGCTGTCAACTCCGTTGCCCGACAGAATTCTACGGAGGGATACGCCAGCTATCACAATACTAGAAGGGGGTGTATTTACCAGCGCCACCTGTGGCCAGGTACTCAAGTACTTCTTGTTGACACCTCCTCAATTATTCCTCGGTCCACTGGTTCTCTATGGGGAGGAAGGGAGGGTCGATTAAATCATGATTATCGGGTAAGTATATTCAAAAATTTATTTTACTAATAAAAATAACATTTTTCAATATTAAACTTACCCGATAATCATGTAGCTGATTCACACCCAGGGGGGTGGGTGAAAAACCAGTGTACAAGACTAAAGGATAGCTAAGTATCCCGTATTTCATATAATCAGTTATCCACAATAACAATGAAATAATAAGTACCTGGTAAGGAAGTCAACTTGAACCGTTACTCTGCCTTTAATAAGATCGTCTTCCTTACTGAGCGCAGCGTTCCTCTTGGGAGGCTGAATCAACTCAAAGGTGCTAAAGTATACAGGGCTGCAACCCATACTAAAGGACCTCATCACAACCTTTAACCTCGGCGCTTCTCAAGAAAGAATTGACCACCCGCCAAATCAACGAGGATGTGGAAGGCTTCTTAGCCGACCGTACAACCCATAAAAAGTATTCAAGAGAAAGGTTAAAAAGTTATGGGATTATGGGAATGTAGTGGCTGAGCCCTCGCCTACTACTGCATTCGTTGCTACGAATGGTCCCAGGGTGTAGCAGTACTCGTAAAGAGACTGGACATCTTTGAGATAGAATGATGCGAACACTGACTTGCTTCTCCAATAGGTTGCATCCATAACACTCTGCAGAGAACGGTTCTGTTTGAAGGCCACTGAAGTAGCCACAGCTCTCACTTCATGTGTCCTTACCTTCAGCAAAGCAAGGTCTTCTTCCTTCAGATGAGAATTTGCTTCTCTAATCAGAAGCCTGATGTAGTAAGAAACTGCGTTCTTAGACATTGGTAGAGAAGGCTTCTTGATAGCACACCATAAGGCTTCTGATTGTCCTCGTAATGGTTTTGACCTTCTTAGATAGTACTTAAGAGCTCTAACTGGGCAAAGTACTCTCTCCAGTTCGTTCCCCACCATGTTGGACAGGCTTGGGATCTCGAACGACTTAGGCCAAGGACGGGAAGGAAGCTCGTTTTTAGCCAAAAAACCGAGCTGCAAGGAACATGTAGCCGTTTCAGATGTGAAACCTATGTTCCTGCTGAAGGCGTGGATCTCACTTACTCTTTTAGCTGTTGCTAAGCACACGAGGAAAAGAGTTTTTAATGTGAGGTCCTTAAAAGAGGCTGATTGGAGCGGTTCAAATCTTGATGACATTAGGAACCTTAGGACCACGTCTAGATTCCAGCCTGGAGTGGACAACCGACGTTCCTTTGAGGTCTCAAAAGACCTAAGGAGGTCCTGTAGATCTTTGTTGGAGGAAAGATCCAAGCCTCTGTGGCAGAAAACCGCTGCCAACATACTTCTGTAACCCTTGATCGTAGGAGCTGATAGGGATCTTACGTTCCTTAGATGTAACAGGAAGTCAGCAATCTGGGTTACAGTGGTACTGGTTGAGGAAACTGCATTGGCCTTGCACCAGCTTCGGAAGACTTCCCATTTAGACTGATAGACTCTGAGAGTGGATGTCGTCCTTGCTCTGGCAATCGCTCTGGCTGCCTCCTTCGAAAAGCCTCTAGCTCTTGAGAGTCTTTCGATAGTCTGAAGGCAGTCAGACGAAGAGCGTGGAGATTTGGGTGTACCTTCTTTACGTGAGGTTGACGCAGAAGGTCCACTCTTAGAGGAAGAGTCCTGGGAACGTCGACCAGCCATTGCAGTACCTCGGTGAACCATTCTCTCGCGGGCCAGAGGGGAGCAACCAACGTCAGCCGTGTCCCTTTGTGAGAGGCGAACTTCTGAAGTACCCTGTTGACAATCTTGAACGGCGGGAATGCATACAGGTCGAGATGGGACCAATCCAGCAGAAAGGCATCCACGTGAACTGCTGCTGGGTCTGGAATCGGAGAACAATATAAGAGGAGCCTCTTGGTCATCGAGGTAGCGAATAGATCTATGGTTGGCTGACCCCACAGGGCCCAAAGTCTGCTGCAAACATTCTTGTGAAGGGTCCACTCTGTGGGGATGACCTGACCCTTCCGGCTGAGGCGATCTGCCATGACATTCATATCGCCCTGAATGAGCCTCGTTACCAGCGTGAGCTTTCGATCTTTTGACCAAATGAGGAGGTCCCTTGCGATCTCGAACAACTTCCTCGAATGAGTCCCTCCCTGCTTGGAGATGTAAGCCAAGGCTGTGGTGTTGTCGGAGTTCACCTCCACCACCTTGTTTAGTTGGAGGGACTTGAAGTTTATCAAGGCCAGATGAACTGCCAACAACTCCTTGCAATTGATGTGAAGTGTCCTTTGCTCCTGATTCCATGTTCCCGAGCATTCCTGTCCGTCCAGTGTCGCACCCCAGCCCGTGTCCGATGCGTCCGAGAAGAGACGGTGGTCGGGGGTCTGAACAGCCAATGGTAGACCTTCCTTGAGAAGAATGCTGTTCTTCCACCACGTTAGAGTAGACCTCATCTCTTCGGAAACAGGAACTGAGACCGTCTCTAGCGTCATGTCCTTTATCCAGTGAGCAGCTAGATGATACTGAAGGGGGCGGAGGTGGAGTCTCCCTAACTCGATGAACAGGGCCAGCGATGAAAGTGTCCCTGTTAGACTCATCCACTGCCTGACTAAGCATCGGTTCCTTCTCAGCATGCTCTGGATGCATTCTAGGGCTTGGAAGATCCTTGGGGCCGACGGACAAGTCCGAAAAGCTCGACTCTGAAGATCCATACCCAAGGAGACAATGGTCTGGGATGGAACGAGCTGAGACTCCTCAAAATTGACCAGGAGGCCCAGTTCCTTGGTCAGATCCATAGTCCCTTTGAAAATCTCCAGACAGCGACGACTTGTGGGAGCTCTTAAAAGCCAGTCGTCTGACGGAGCCGGACACAAGATCATGATACTGCTGCACAGTCTGTGAACTGTCAATCATGGGCAAGCGAGGAAGTACAGTGACAACCCGAATCTGTCTAGATTGTCTGGGTCGTACAGACAACTCCTTAACGGGTTGCTGAGGTTGCCGCACTGCGTCACAACAAGTCACTTCTGTTGGTTGTTGAACGTCTTCCCCGTGACACATTGACTCCGTAAACAAAAAATCCTCTAACAAGGACTAAGCTTGGACTGCATGTCATGCAACACAGCTCAAGGTCTATGGGAGCAGGTGTGGTAACAGACGGGATTAGCGACTGAAGTGGAACCATAACCTTCCCTGTAAGCATGTTATGCTTAAATAAAAGTCCATAAGAGGTTATGCAGCTAAAGGCTCCCTCCAAATGACAGAGTCCTCAAGGGAATATCAGAAGGAGGGAGAAAAGAACTTTCTCATCTACAGGGACCTTATCCTAGAAAAGCTAAGTTCTCTGAGTGAGGGTTCACTGGTGCAAAAGCAGCAGACTAGAAGGCAACGTTATGAAACTGCTTGACAGTCTAGTGAGTTGGCAACAACCCAAGATGTGTGACTGAGAAGCATGCGGTAAGGTATGCAGAGCATGATGTATGCAGAGTATGCTGTATGCAGAGCATGCTGTATGTAGAGCATGTTGTGTGTAGAGCATGCTGAATGCAGAGCATGCTGTATGCAGAGCATGTTGTATGCAGAGCATGCTGAATGCAGAGCATGCTGTATGCTGAGCATGTAGTAAGCAGAGCCTGCTGTAAGCAGAGCCTGCTGTAAGGAGAGCAGAGCGTGTGCATGGCGTTTAACATTTCTCAGAAATTCCATGACCAGTGCTAGAGTGCTTTATGCATGCTTGCATGGGGATTAAAAATCAACATAATGTTTACCTTACATTCATAACTCATGATTCATATTTTTGCCATGGTTTGAAAATGGAGGTAAGGTATGCTGAACAGTAGAGTCATAACGAGCTGGAACAACAATAGTTGTGGTTTCCTCTTCAAGACTCTGTTGAGGGAACACCTGAGGCTCAGTCTGCAAAGGCTGAATAAAAGACAAGCAGAAGGAAGGCGCATGGGTGGAGGAGGCTGACTCCTAGCATGAGTGGTTGAACCCAAGGGTTGCGCTTGCTGAGCGGTTGGCGGAAGCGGAGTAGCAAGTTCCAGTTCCTGTGGTGTGAGCGGAGCGCGATGAGGAAGAGGCTGCGCAGAACAAGGTAAATGTCTCGCAAGCTGAGGCTCCTGAGGCGCAAGGCTAAGGTGTTGTGGTGCTTGCCTTGTGGAGGGTTGAGCTCGCTGCAGCGAGAGCTGAGGAGACTGACTCATGGACGGGAGAGGTTGTTGTACCTCAACCGAGTGTTGCATCACTGGTGGAACAGCAAGTGGAGGCGGAGGAAGAGAGGTAAAATCCTCCTGATCCCATTGTAAAGGTTGCCTTAAGGAAGGCGGAGGCTGAACACCACTGGGAACAGCAAACTCAGCACGTGGCTCAACATCGTACGCCTGGCAGGTGATACTGCGATCAGGCGGAGCGAGCGTAGTCGGAGGGAGTGTAGGCGGAGGCGGAGGAGCAACACTCTCAGCCCGACACTCACGCATCAAGTCCGAAAGCTGTGCTTGCATGGACTGTAGTAGAGTCCACAACATCGTACGCCTGGCAGGTGGTACTGCGATCAGGCGGAGCGAGTGTAGGCGGAGGGAGTGTAGGCGGAGGCGGAGGAGCAACACTCTCAGCCCGACACTCACGCATCAAGTCCGAAAGCTGTGCTTACATGGACTGTAGTAGAGTCCACAACATCGTACGCCTGGCAGGTGGTACTGCGATCAGGCGGAGCGAGCGTAGGCGGAGGGAGTGTAGGCGGAGGCGGAGGAGCAACACTCTCAGCCCGACACTCACGCATCAAGTCCGAAAGCTGTGCTTGCATGGACTGTAGTAGAGTCCACAACATCGTACGCCTGGCAGGTGGTACTGCGATCAGGCGGAGCGAGCATAGGCGGAGGGAGTGTAGGCGGAGGCGGATGCGCAACACTCTCAGCCCGACACTCACGCATCAAGTCCGAAAGCAGTGCTTGCATGGACTGTAGTAGAGTCCACTTGGGGTCGGCAGAAACTACAGTAGGCTGAGGTAAAGCCTTAACAGTCGAGCTCTGTTGTGGCAGAACCTAACTCCTCTTAGGCGGAGTGCATTCAACTGATGACTGAGGAGAGTCAGAGCTAACCCAATGACTGTGAACTCTTAACTTCGTACGTCTGGCATAGGTCTGGACTTTACGATTAAAAGGTCTTGAGACCTGAGACCAGCGTTTTCTCCCCTAAATTTCTTCTGCAGACGAGCAAAAATAAGGGCTCAATCGTCTGCGGGTGGGAGCGACGGTCTCGGTAAGACACGCCCACAACCACCGAGGATACTTCTGTGCGCCGATCAAGGCCTGCTGAACCCTTCTGCCCTTCGACATTGCTTCTCCCCTGGGCTTGGGAGCTTGCAAGAGGTCCCGGACTGGGAGGACGACTGGCGCGCACAAAAGTACCCTCACGCACAACACTGACATACTTTGCGCTAATCACTTATCACTTTGATTTCTGTTTGCACTTATTTCACTAAACTCGAAACTTTAAGTGGTTTGTACCTGAAACACGCAATTCTATCCTTTCTCAAAAGTTAGTAATTGCGAAAACAGAATTACAATGTAACAGAAAAATCTAATGAAAGATAATTCAGTGGCTGGAAAGAGACTAAACACTAGATCACTCTAGAAACGTTTAGTTTCTTCCCCTAAAGAGACTAGGGAGAAGAGCAAAAACGATAAAGACGTTACTCGTACGCCTGGCAGGCTTGAATGAAACGTTTATCCTCTTTCTCCCTCCGTCTCTATCTCTCTCTCTCTCTCTCTCTCTTGACTTAGAACCTGAGAGAAGAGCCCAATCATATATATCGTTAAAACATATTATTGTTAAAGGAAAAAACTGAAAAGTTCCTTTATTAGGATCAAAACCATTAAGTTAAGAAAGAATGAACAAAACGCTAGACACGGTTACTCTTACTGCAACGTGAAACCGTGAACATTCTTTCTCTATCGTAACGATAGAGTGCAAGTTGAACGTTCTGAACGTCAACAACTGCAGAGACAAAACAAAACGTTAGTTCAACTTTGAAAACAGTACGAGACTATCAAAGAAATTCTTTCAAACTCTGTGGCGGAAATAGCATAATATGTTAACAGGTAAAACCAAAATGACGGGCTCAATGTTAATTAACTTCGGTACCAAGAAAAGACCGCCTACTATTAGGAAGGTCGAATATAAACAAATATAAAAATTAATTTTAATAAGTTTATAATAAAAGGAAGTTAATCGAAGAGGCCTATAAGAGGCGGAGAGATATAAAATTAAGAAAGAGAGTCTATACTCTCTTAGACACCAACACTTCCGTCTAAGGGAAGGGTCGGCCATTGAAAGGTGAACGAGAGTTCATACTCTCTACGTCACCATAATTAATAAAATTAATTCCAAAAGCTAACTAAGCTAATATAGAAGTTTCCAGTAAAGCGACAGCCGAAATCAAAGAGAAATACTTCACCAAAGTCGTGAAAATACTCCAAGAACATAAGCGTATCCCAGAACGTCTTGCCGGAAGCACGACAGAGGAATAATTGAGGAGGTGTCAACAAGAAGTACTTGAGTACCTGGCCACAGGTGGCGCTGGTAAATACACCCCCTTCTAGTATTGTGATAGCTGGCGTATCCCTCCGTAGAATTCTGTCGGGCAACGGAGTTGACAGCTACATGATTATCGGGTAAGTTTAATATTGAAAAACTACATTTCATAAAATACTCTCGACATCCAAAACCTTTTTATCTATATATGACAGAAAAGGGTGGTTGTGTGATACTGTTACAAAATAGCAGTACAGTACTCATACCAAGTGAATATTAAATTCTACTTTACTTTTCTCAAATAAGGCCATTTCTAAAATCCTTCCACATGCAAAATACAGTACTGGTATTAAAAAAGATAATCACTATTACTATTACATACTACATAAATATAAAATAAACATTAACCTAAAGTGCACAAGAAACCATAGGACAACCTGTAAATGTCTAAATACTTCTCTTAGCCTACATTATGATCTTAAAAAACAAAATCTTTATAAAATCATACATAAAACAATCACATCACAACACTACAAACAAAAGCTATAAATATTCTAAAGACAAAATTATAAACTGTCATAATGAGGTCTGAATGAATGAGAATTTCATAACAGCAGAAAAAGCACATTTGATTATAAGCTATCAAGAACATTTTCATTCAACAATAAATAATTTCCCACGGGAAAAAAAAGGCTTGTCATTTAAATTTCCACAGTGAATATAGGTAGTGTTTAGAACTTATACCTCGTAACATGATCTACGACAAACATATTGAGATCATCGTGAGGCACTTGTAGCATATTAGGAAGTATAAATCAACCAACTCATAAAGCTTCCATAGACAAGGCCTGAGAGAGAAAAAAAGGTACAGGTAACAAAAAACTAAATAATTAATGTGCTTTGGTCTACACAAACCAATACAATACAGTACTGTATCCAAAATATCTACAGTTCAGAGAAGCATTCAAAATTATTTAAAAACAAACAATAATTGAAATAAATCTACAACTGAATTCTAAAAAAAAAAAAAAAAAAAAAACAGTATATAGGATGTTGAATTCATCTGGGCTATAGACATAGTTTGCTGATCACACATTTTAAAGAAAATTTCTATGCATCATACATTAAAACTTACAGCTTTAATAATAATTTATTGTCAGTATTAGTTAAGGCGCTAATTCCGAATAAGAAACACGTGGAGCAGTAGTTTATATCTAATATAAGGACTACTCTACTAAGAGAAGTCTTTGTTATGCCTATTATTGCCCTCAATTCTTCTGTCTGTTGGCAGAAACCAAACAGGCATAGAAAAAAATACCAGAAGTAGATGGGCCCTTTGAATAACAATCTCCTTAAAATTTTGAATATGATAATACAAAGAATGATCTCGCTCAATACGAACACAAGTGAGATCCAAACTTTTCTACATCGGTCATCACTAAGCCATTATCTGGTGATATGTACGGAGGTTATAGTTTAAAACAATATTCACGAAAAAGGAAAATATATGAATGCCTCAGTCAGAAGTTGTGAGGGCCCCTATCATCTAGGTCCAAGTAGCAAAAAACTAACTTAGGCAACAACCAAGAATTTGTACAGCAAATTTGAGTGCAAACATCAAGTCAGGCATAAAAATGCTTTGAATGAAAGTAAAGTATCTGAACAACAAAAAGGCTGTCAAGGTACCTTTATAAACCTGTGTTAATTGTCAGGGGAATCTAAGAAATGCCTCTGCCTTGTAAAAGAAAGCTTACCAGTATTATGCAAGGAGACAGACAAGCATCACCATGAAACAAATAGAGAATCAATACTTAGAAACTTTCAACTGATGTGGCCAACGATGAGTCAAAATACGGCCCCAGCAGTCAGTCAATTACTATAATACCTTTGAGTTACAGAAGGTCCCCAACTTACAAACACTCAAGAGATGCAAATACAAATCTAACTGAAATCATAAATATCAGATACAGTGTATTGTATCAAAAGTTCATACTGTAATGACATACTGTAATAAAACTATATCACTCAATGCAGTAAGCAAGACATTTGCAATAAGAAAAATGACTATTTGTTGACTTTTGCAGCTGAAAATCGTAGGGATGTGAGCTAGGGCAAAATTTGACAAAATTAGACTAAGGCCCTGTCCACACGATCGAGCATGCCCGACGGGCAAACAGTAATACCAGACCACAATAGTTAGTGAAAATGAGGGTTGATGACGTCAGAAGCGGGAAAAATAAAGTCAGGGATCTGGCAACACTGTATAATGCCAGATCCCTGTCTGTGGTTTTCCCCGCTTATGACGTCATTAACCCTCATTCTTACGAACTATTGTGGTCTGGTATCACTGTTTGCCCATCGGGCATGCTCGATCGTGTGGACAGGGCTTAACAGATAGCTTCTTTGAATCTATTAAGTTTGTAACTTGAGGACTTCAGTACAAGACAAAATGGTGAAGATTTACTAACACATCTTTCGACTCATTTCAACCACTTGAACAGTACAATTAAAAGATGAAAGTGATACAAATATCATGAGCACTAACCTTATTATTAACATAATTCTGCTCTTGGACTGAACTGTTTTCATGGCCAAAACTAAATGAGGTCACAAGATGGTCGATGTATTAGCCTGACAGATGAAGAATCTGGAGTTGAATATCCTATGCAAATTTCTCCTATTCACATAATATTGAAGGTGCTCAGTATGCTTGACATAGTATCTTCTTTCTAACCAAGGTTTCCTGAAGTAAGGATAGTAAATAAATTTTTTCTACTCTTTATAGAATCTGAGATTTTGTAACTAAGTATAGTAAAATTAACATTACAATATAGTCTTTTTATGTAACTTCAGTAGATTTTTCCTAATGTAAAAATGAACAAGAAAAGTCTTCACATCTATTGCCCTCGAGATAATTTGTTTGGGCTCTTTGTAATGGGTCTGCATAAGACTATGTAACATTAATGATACAAGTATTGCACTCCTTTCTAGTAGGTTTAAAGGATGTTCTAGGACAGTATTTCATTTCTGAAATACAGAACTCAGTTCTGAATGTTGTAAACATGTCAAGTCAATATCACTGGATAAACAGCATCAAGAGATTTCTATCTTAACACAAAAAAGTGAAGTCTACTATGGTGAAAACTTTGTAGTAGACCAACAGCAGCAAAGAAAAAAACATTGAAGGAAAAGAATTATGCTAGTTGAGGTATTCCAAAGAGGGGCTTAATCCAATATAAATCAAAGAGAAGAAAAGGTTATAAAGGTGAGACAAAAGGTTCCTGGCCAAGAAGGAAAAACCTTATATAACATGATCCACACACAGCTTGTGCTTGTTTTTAATTAGGATTTAGTTTGATTTCATCTAAATTTGGAAAATGACAGAAAAGTTACTTGAGCATTGGTAGAGAGATTGGTCTACTATGTGAATAACCAAATTCCTCTTTCTACCAAATTCTTAATTATGTTCCAAATGCATGTACATGATAGGTATTTCAAACCAGGCTACAAGTATTTCAAGAAAACTACAAGTGAAATGTGAATTTTGAATCTCTTTATAATGTTAAGATACTGATGACCTAGGACTTTCAAAATGTAGACCCCCATTAATCCAAAAATAACAAAACCCTCTCTTTAAAACCTCATTAGTTCACATTACCAAACTCGTCAGGTTTTAAAAGCTTATACTGTACGCAAAGAAATGTGTTTGATATTGAATAACCATTGCTATTATACAGTTTTTTACCAAAGTGTGGCATTGTAAACAGCAAGCAAAAGCAAAAGGGCATGGGATATCAGTTCATTTATCCACTGCATTTATAGGCATTGCAAAAGCCTTTGATAATGCAATAGTGAAACACTTTCTATGATGTTGTGAAAGTTTGATTGTCATCGTAAATATAAAAAAAACTAAATTAATTCCATGAAGGCTTGAAAGCCTAAGTACCATGTGATGAAAAAAGGTTAAGCTGTTTTCTATAAATTGTGGCATGAAGCAGTGATAAATGTAAACCCCAATATTGTCTGGCATAGTTTTTTAACACTAAAAATAATAAACTCTTGGATATAACGAGGAAAGGGTATATATTTACACTTTAGAATGGACGTAGAATTGTCTAATATTGGGTAGTTTCGGGTCAAAATAAAGATTGAGGATTGATAATTATGTTAGAGAGTTCTTCCATATATTTTCATAGCTATCCAAATACTACTCAAATCACCAGAAGCATGCAAAATATTTAGTGCAACAAATAATCCATCTAGGCTCCGTCAACTCATGATTTTTATAAAATCAAGGTTCTTTACTTAGGCTACAAGTTGTATTTTGTAATATACAGTATATTTATTTACAAAGAAAACTTATTTGGGTAAATATATGATACTATAATTTCTAGCCAAAGAGTGTCCCTTCATGCAGAATCCAAAGTTTCCATGGGTAGAAAACCACTGGGTCGGATTCATAGGACAGTCCATAATAAAAGACTGCATTGGATAAGCAATCTCAGAAAAATGGAGGACAGTTGAGTCCCCAACAAAATACTGTAAGGAGAACTTGAGTGTCCCTAGAAAGAGGCCTTAAAGCATCACTCTGAGCCCTGGTACCCACTTGAGCAGTTAATCTATCAATCTTGTTTACTTCCAAAAAAGGACCCAAAATTGAGGAAGAAATCAATTAATGTTTCTAAACCCTAGAGACTGCCACAACCATTGAGGTACATACTTGTTCTCTATCAATCTCCATAAGCACACAAAGGCTGCAACAGCCTTGGAAGTCCTATCCAAGATGGTTTGATCTATGATAATCTAAAAACAGATTTAGATCCTGATGTCCTGCAAATTTCTCATCTACATGACTAAAAATAACTTCTACAATACTAAAGAATCTGCAAAGGAAAGTATATCTAGAACTCCTTGAACTTATTAGCTACAAACAGCATTCCTTTGATAAACTTGCAAACCCTGTATTTTAGGAGTTTCATCTATAACATTAATGATGGCCTCAAGGCAGATCAAATTATAATCTTGAATAAAATTAGGTAATTGATCCGTTGTATACAACGAAGTGTCTACGGTGTAGATGCTTCAACAGTAAAGGAGAATGAGAATTACAAACCTTTCTGTATTTGGGATAACAATATTATTGATTCTTCTCAAAATGAAATGGGAGAATTGAGGTATACAAACAATCCAGGAAATAGCAGTCTCCAAAAACTTGAATATTTTTCACCAGTAAGTTTTGGTAAGACAGCAAAAAGAGAAACCTCATGAAATTCAGGCTCTGCCTGTGTCTTCATCCTTATCTTCATGTTTAGAAGGATGTACTGAGAGATTAATCCATACTTACTGGTTTTCCCATTTATTTACATCTTTGAACGGGAGCTGCTACACATTTGTTTTTCGAGGGATTCATTTTGGCAGTTGAAGAATATTCATCCCAGTAAGAGTTAACCGATGGTTCCAAGTGAACAAAGGGTACTGGCATCCAAAACATGATGCAACTGATCAGCTTTTAGCAACACATTATCAGGAAGCTATTTTTCAGGAAATCATACGATATGCCCCGCTAACCACACATGCAATACAAGGTTGCTTTTGAGGCTTACTTCAGTGAATGAAAAGGTACTACGATCCAGGCTACCAACTCTGTTCTGCCTTGCAATTGACTTGTCTAAAAGAGTGGCTAAGACTCTGGGATGACAAGGGTTTTCCAGCTGAGGCTTTATGAGAGAGTCTTGACTCTAACACTGTACATCATTCAAACATGTACTGAATGGAACACTGTTACCACTAGACCTGACTTGAGAAATCAAGTTGGGGTTATAAATAGTGCAGGAAAGGTTAGAATTAATGCCCTTAAGGAAGGACTTGTTGGCCTTACGAGATTTCACAAATGAAGCTAAAAATGTTTAGTGTTTTAAAAAGATCCTTACTATCAAAAACTGATTTGTAAAGTACTGTACTGTATTTGAGTCTGGTGCGGGTGCATCATTTCCCCAATCATCCCCATTGCTGTATAAGCTAGCCTTCTCTTCTCTGGATTTAGCCCTGAATTAAAAGTAAGTTTCCTTTTGTGCTTGGATCTCCTAATTTGGTAGACAACTATAGAATAATGTTATTTTCCTTAGTAAAATAAATCTTTGAATATACTTACCCGATGATCATATAGCTGCATCCCTGCTGCCCGACAGAAAAAATCTACGGGCGGAATACGCCAGCGATCGCTATACAGGTGGGGGTGTACATCAACAGCGCCATCTGTCAAGTAGGTACTCAAGTACTCGATGTCAACATAGAACCAATTTTCTCCTCTGTCCCACTGGTTCTCTATTGGGGAGGAAGGGTGGGTCCTTTAATTTATGATCATCGGGTAAGTATATTCAAAAATTTATTTTACTAAGGAAAATAACATTTTTCAATATCAAACTTACCCGATGATCATATAGCTGATTCACACCCAGGGGGGTGGGTAGAGACAAGCATTACAAGTTGACATTATGAGCTAAGTATTCCGTATTTCATTTTAGCAGTTATTCAAAATAACAAGCATAAAACAAATAAGTACCTGGTAAGGAAGACGACTTGAACAATTACTCTGCCTTTTTAAGTACGTCTTCCTTACTGAGCCTCGCGATCCTCATAGGATGCTGAGCGACTCCTAGGAGCTGAAGTATGAAGGGTTGCAACCCAAACTAAAGGTCCTCATCAAAACCTCTAATCTAGGCGCTTCTCAAGAAATGATTTTGACCACCCGCCAAATCAAGTAGGATGCGAAAGGCTTCTTAGCCTTCCGGACAACCCAAAAATATTTCAAGAGAAAGATTAAAAAGGTTCTGGAATTAGGGAATTGTAGTGGTGGAGCCCCCACCACTACTGCACTCGTTGCTACGAATGGTCCCAGAGTGTAGCAGTTCTCGTAAAGAGACTGGACATTCTTAAGATAAAAGACGCGAACACTGATTTGCTTTTCTAATAGGTTGCGTCGAATATATTTTGCAGAGATCTATTTTGTTTAAAGGCCACGGAAGTTGTGACAGCTCTAACTTCGTGTGTCCTTACCTTCAGCCAAGCTTGGTCTTCCTCATTCAGAAGGGAATGAGCTTCTCGTATTAACAGTCTGATAAAAATAGGATAAAGAATTCTCTGACATAGGCAAAGATGGATTCTTAACTGAACACCATAAAGCTTCAGACGGGCCTCGTAAAGGTTTTAAAATAGAACTAAAGAGCTCTTACAAGACATGATACTCTTCCTAGTTCATTTCCAACCATACGATAAGTTTGGAATATCGAACGATATGGGTCAAGGCCGAGAAGGCAGCTCGTGTTTGGCTAGAAAACCAAGATGTAGAACATGTAGCCGTTTCGGATGAGAATCCGATGTTCTTGCTGAAGGCATGAATCTCACTGACTCTTTTAGCTGTGGTTAAGCATATCAGGAAAAGAGTCTTAAAGGTGAGATCTTTCAGGGAGGCTGATTAAAGTGGTTCGAACCTGTCTGACATAAGGAATCTTAGAACCACGTCTAAATTCCAACCAGGTGTAACCAAACGACGCTCCTTCGTGGTCTCAAAAGACTTAAGGAGGTCCTGTAGATCTTTATTGTTGGAAAGATCTAAGCCTCTGTGACGGAAGACTGATGCCAACATGCTTCTGTAACACTTGATAGTGGGAGCTGAAAGAGATCGCTCTTTCCTCAGATATAAGAGGAAGTCAGCTATTTGAGTTACAGAGGTACTGGTCGAGGATACGGATACTGACTTGCACCAGTTTCGGAAGATATCCCACTTCGATTGGTAGACTCTAAGGGTGGATGTTCTCCTTGCTCTAGCAATCGCTCTGGTTGCCTCCTTCGAAAAAACCTCTAGTTCTCGAGAGTCTTTCGATACTCTGAAGGCAGTGAGACGAAGAGCGTGGAGGCCTTGGAGTACCTTCTTTACGCGTGGCAGACGTAGCAGGTCCACCCTTAGGGTAAGAGTTCTGGGAACGTCTACTAGCCATCGAAGTACCTCGGTAAGTTATTCTCTCGCGGGCCAGAGGGAAGCAACTAGCGTCAACTTTGTCCCTTCGTGAGAGGCGAACTTCTGCAGTACCTTGTTGACAATCTAGAACGGAGGGAATGCATATAGATCTAGATGAGACCAATCTAGTAGAAAGGCATCTATAAGAACTACTGCTGGGTCCGGGATAGGTGAGCAAAGTATTGAGAGCCTTTTGGACATCGAGGTTGCGAAGAGATCTATGGTTGGCTGGCCCCAGGTGACCCAAAGTCTCTTGCATACATCCTTGTGGAGGGTCCAATATGTTGGAATTATTGTCCCTTCCTACTGAGACAATCTGCTAATACATTCAAGTTGCCTTGGATGAAACTCGTTACTAGTGAAAAGTCTAGACCTGTTGAACAGGAGAGGAGGTCACTTGCGAACTCGTACCATGTCAGAGAGTAGGTCCCTCCTTGCTAGGAGATGTACATCAAAGCAGGGAGTTGACCGTGTTCACCTCCACTACTTTGCCTTGAAGGAGAGACCTGAAGCTTTTCCAGGTCAGACGTACTGCCAGAAGCTTCTTGCAGTTGAAATGCATTGTCCTTTGACTCGAGTTCCATAATCCCGAGCATTCCCTACCGCCTAAGGTCGCACCCCAGCCTACGTCCGATGCGTCTGAGAGGAGAACGTGGTTGGGAGTCTGAACAGTCAGGGGAAGACCCTTTCAAAGGTAGATAAAGTCCTTTCATCAAGTCAGAGCAGACTTATCTTCCGGAAACCGGGATCGAGACCGCTTCTAGCGTCTTGTCCTTTTCCAGTGAAGAGCTAGATGATACCGAAGAGGACGGAGGTGTAGTCTTCCAAGTGACACCAATTGAACCACGGATGACAGTGTCCTAACCAGACTCATCCACAGCCTGACAGGGCCGTGTTCCTTCTTCAGCATCTTCTGGATGGATAGCAGGGCTGGGGGTTGATCGTCTTGTTCAGCCATGTCCTCATCAGAGGGTTCCTCATCCGAAACTGATGAGGAAACGGCAACGGAGTGGGCAACGTCTGACTCGCTGAATCCGGTCGCACTGGTGGATGCGTGACGGAGCCGGACACAAGATCATGGTACTGCTGCACAGTCTGTGAACTGTCAACCATGGGGACGCGAGGAAGTACAGCAACAACCCGAAACTGTCTAGACTGTCTGGGTTGTGCAGACAACCCCTTATCGGGATGCTGAGGTTGCCGCACTGCGTCACAACAAGTCACCTCTGCTGGTTGTTGAACGTCTTCCTAGTGACACACTGAACGTCCATAACCACCTCCGAGAGTCGCTTAACGTCAACGTGCGACTGGCAACCCACACTGGGTCGCACCGGTGGAGGAACCATCTCAACTGGCGGACGTGAGTAGGATACCTCAGCGTCAACAGGGCGTACAACCAACCGGTAGGAAGGTTGTTGGCTAGAAGGTTCTTCTCCGTAAAAAAAATCCTCTATCAAGGACTAAGCTTGGACTGCATGTCTTGCAACAAAGCCCAAGGTCTATGGGAGCAGGTGTGGCAACAGACGGGGTTAGCGACTGAAGCGGAACCATTTACCATCCCTGGAAGCATGTTATGCTTTAAAGTCCATAGGAGGCTAAGCAGCTTAAGGCTCCTCTCCAAATGACAGAGTCCTCAAGGGAAAATCAGAAGGAGGGAGAACAGCACTTTCTCATCTACAGGAACCATGTCCGAGAAAAGCTAGGTTATCTCAGTGAGGGTTTCACTGGTGCATAAGCAGCAGACCAGAAGGCAACGTTATGTAACTGCTTGACAGCCTGTGAACTGTCAAAAACTGAACTGTCAACCACAACAGGTGCGTGAGGACATACAGCACTGGTGCATTAGTAGCAGACCAGAAGGCAACGTCATGTAAGTGCTTGACAGTCTGTGAGTTGGCAACAACCAAAGATGTGTGGGGAAGCCTCAACTCCTGACTGACTAGTCTGCTGCGGGCGAGTGGCGGTAACCACAGTGTGTTGCGGAGGCTGACACACCGTGTCAAAACACGGCAGCTTGTGGTAGCTCACGCACGGCAACGGAGAGCTCCGTGTGTCTGTGGGAGTCAGCATAAGTCTGGCAGGGTCGACTGCGCATGGGTGGAGGAGCTCTCCCAACAAGAGTGTGGGAGCAGGCAGCCATGCTGGGCGCACAACCGTGGCAGGCTGTAGGCCAACGGGTGCATCATCAACCTTCTCCGCAGTCGGAGTGTGGGAGCTGACCCAGTGGCTACACCTAGGCCGTTGGACTTGCGCGGAAGGGACCGACTTGCACTTAAAAAGCTGCAAGATTTGGTCCATGGTTTCTAAGAGAAACCTCTTCCGCAGACGAGGAATAAATGGGCTCTCTCGTCTTTGTGTGGGTGGGGCGATCACGTCGGCAACGTGTGTAGATACACCCGAAACCACGGAGGGAAACGTCTGTTCGTCGATCAAGGCCTGTGGAACCCATAAGTCCTTCGACATTACTTCTCCCCTGGGCTTGGGAGCTTGTAAGAGGTATCGGACTAGGTGAACAACTGGCACGAACAGACGAACCCTCGAACGTAACACTGTAACACTTTGCGCATATCACTTTATCACTTTTGATTTTCTGTTTGCACTTATTCCACTGAAATCGAAACTTTAAGTGATTTGTACCTGAAAAACGCAATCCTATCCTTCATTAAAAGGTAGTAATTGCGAAAACAGTTTTACAATGCAACAGAAAAACATAATGAAAGATAAAGAATTCAGTGGCTGGAAAAGAGACTAAACACTAGATCAAATAAACTACGTTTAAAATCTCTCACCGCATAAAGCCTGGGAACAAGAATAAAACTCTAGAAACGTTTTACCTTCTTCCCCTACAGCGACTCGGGAGAAGAGTAAAAAAAAAACGAGAACAACGTTACCCGCTTGAACGAAACGTTTATTCTCCTCTCTCTCCCTCCGTCTCTATCTCTCTCTCTCTTCTCTTTTGACTTAGAACCTGAGAGAAGAGCCCAATAATATATCGTTAAAACATATTATTTGCTAAAGGAAAAAACTGAAAGGTTTCCCAAATAAAAAGTTCCTTTATTAGAATTTAAACCATTTAAGCTAAGAAAGAATGAACGAAACGCTAGAATCGGTTTACTCTTACTGCAACGTGAAACCGGGAAAAACTCTCTCTCTATCGTAACGATAGAGCGCATGTTGAACGTTCTGAACGTCAACAACTGCGGAGACTAAACTAAACGTTAGTTCATCTTTGAAAACAGTACGAGACTATCAAAGAAATTCTTTCAAAAACATAAAAATTTAAAAAGTATAAATTCTTAAAAGGTAAATACGATATGACGGGCTCAATGTTAATTAACTTCGGTTCCAAGTAAGGACCGCCTACTATTAGGAAAGGTCGCATATAAACAAACATAAAATTTAATTTTTATAAGTTTATAATAAATGGAAAGTTAAGCGAAGAGGCCTATAAAGGCGGAGAGATATAAAATAAATAGATCTATAACTTGTTAAGCAAAATTACCAAAAACCTAAACACACTTCCGTCTAAGGGAAGGGTCGGCCATTTAAAAGTGAAAGAGAGTCCATACTCTCTTCGTCACCAACACTTCCGTCTAAGGGAAGGGTCGGCCATTTAAAAGTGAAAGAGAGTCCATACTCTCTTCGTCACCATAATTAAATCTATCCAAAACGAGTTCAAGTTTTGAAATGAAGATAAAACCCCTGCATAGCGAAAGCTCAAAACTGGAATAGTGTACTTCACCAAATCGTTGTGAAAACAAATCCAGTTAGGGACGGCGTATTTAGTAGGTCTTGCCTGTGGCACAACAGAGGGAAAATTGGTTCTATGTTGACATCGAGTACTTGAGTACCTACTTGACAGATGGCGCTGTTGATGTACACCCCCACCTGTATAGCGATCGCTGGCGTATTCCGCCCGTAGATTTTTTCTGTCGGGCAGCAGGGATGCAGCTATATGATCATCGGGTAAGTTTGATATTGAAAAATGCCTTTTCCATACGAGGAACAGTGATGCCTTTGCACTAATAGAAGTACAGTAATCTAAATCACAATACTGTCCCACACATGAAAAACTAAGAGAATATAGATCACGATCACCCAGAAACAATTTCCTTGAACATTCATGTTAGTTTCTAACAAATCGAGAAGAGGACATATTCAAACAAACTTAAAATATAAAATTGCACAATCTGAAGTTCGAGGCTGTTATCAAACCGAAGGCGACATAAATTGAAAAGACAAAGGTTCTGTGGCATGCCCGAGCCATAGCTTCTCACCATTAACCATTAGATTGTCTATTTATTTTATTAGAGTCAAGTCTATATAAAAAACAAGTTGGAAATATCTTAAATCTTAGGGCACTTTCACACCAAATTGGCACATTGCACATGACACGCCACTTGGAAACGAATATCCAGAAATATATGAAACCTTTCACACACGTGGCATGACACCATCGCAAGTGACACATAGGTACATGCTACACCACTTGCGCGTGAAAGGTTTCATACATTTCTGGATGTTCGTTTTCAAATGGCCTGCAACGTAGCAGGACACGGATGACATGCCACTTTAGTCTGAAAAGCCCCCTTAGGAGTAAATTTCGATAAAATAGAGCATCCAGAGTAGACACAATATGATCATCAGAAGTCATAGAAATAAGTGTGTAAGGAGAAATACAGAAAAACTTGTAGGACCTTTATGTATACAACCCTAATTCTATTAAGTGTAATCTACAGCAATGCAGTTACTGTATCTCTTCCTTTTTTTATTAACTAAGCAACATTAAAAGAAGTTTACATATTGCTTAAACATAAGTTACAATTTTCTTTCCATTCATTAAAGATTTATGTCAAGACTCATCTCCCCATACGGCTTATAGCTCTCCCATTTGGGGTGCTTAAATTTTATGTCATCCTCTTTGATAAATGACGAACCAAAGACAATCTTTTATTTCAACTACTTATCCCCTTACTTCAGTTTCTATAGGTATTCAACCAGTGTTTCAATAGAAAGAGGGTGTCCCTCTTCCACTCAAGATAGCCTAGAAACATCATTACCACCATCTCCTCCAAAGCTTCTCCTGTGGAAATGTCTTCTTGAGGCTGCACTGCTTAGTCATTCTTCTTTCTCTCTACTACCAAGCTATGGAGCTTCTTTCAGGGTAAAATTTATGCCAACAAATTTTGTCCTTAAAAAGGCATTTAGTTTCTTGTCAAGCCTGACTAAACAAGACCCTGGGCTTCCCCTCCCACTAACTGTTGCATGTAGAGGGAAATTTATTCCTAATGGAAAATATTTCATAAGAAGTTGAAGTTTGAAAGGTCTATTTGTTACAGAAGAAAGAAATTCTTAAAAATAAAATTTGCAATTGAAATCGCTTCTAAATGCTTCAAGTTAGATAACATAGCAGGAGGGGACAAGATTTACAAAGTCAATTCACAAAATTATCTTCATGATAATAAAGGAGTAAAATCCTTAAATTTTCATCGTTACCTACATTTGGATGTGAACAAACAACCCGACTGATGGGCTGGTATGGAAACCCCATGAATAATGTCCAACAATACCTCGACATACGAGCATTCTAAGATACGAGACACCCTCCGAGCAAATTTTTTTTATTGAGATACAAGCAACTTGCATTTCTTGCCTGATATCAGAAAATTAATAGGTCATGACTAAATATCTAATACAAATGCACATCTATATGTCAAGAAAAAACAATGACTATATTAAAATCATCACAAACAAAATGTTGTTTCAATGCGGACGGTTCCACTAAACACCCAACAAAAAAAAAGAGAAATGTGTCATAACAATTCTCCATGAATACACCACTAAACAACAAAATCTTGTATTGGAGAATCAATGCTTGCCATCAACATGCCCTCTTTACTCCCCACACAATATCTGTAAACTAACAATACCAAAGATGACCATAATCCTAGTCATCTTTGATTACAATGCTTGTAAAACACAACCCTCAGTCATGGGCATCTTTAATTATTATCCTAGTAAAATACCAACAATGCTTGTAAAATGCAACCCATAGTCCAAGTCATCTTTGATTACAGTGCTTGTAAAACACACCCCATAATCCTGGTCATCTTTGATTATTGTGCGTGTAAAACACAACCCCTAGTCCTGGTCATCTTTAATTATAGTGCTTGTAAAACACAACCCCAAGTCCTGGTTCCCTTTGATTGCAATGCTAGTAAAATAAAACACATCTTGAAATACTAGGCAACAGCAGGACCATAAATCCAATTTACAATATCATAGACCGATTCATACTTTACAACAATATAAGCAGGTCACTTATTGATATGCTTTCACTATTCTAAGATGAATCATAGGAGAACTAGATATACGTCTCAATGGTCTCGAGAAACTACTCTAAAACTTTCAATAATAAAACTTCAAATGTCAAAAAGTGTAGCAAAACAATAGAATCTTATTTCATTGTTAAGCTAAAGTTACAATAATATATAGTTCAATTTAGGAAGCGGAAACTACAATAAACACTACATCAAAATATTTTGCTTTATAAAAATCAAACTACACATATTCACAAACATATATTTCACTTAAATATAATTTGATGTTTAAATCCTAATAAACTTTTCAGCTAAAAGTAATTATTGTCATAAAACTAAAAGGGTTTTATGCAACTGTATATCCATTACTGTTACAACTAAACTATATATCTTATAAATGAAAGTAAAATTAATACATCATTCATGAGCCAAATCAGCTAAAGTATGGTCAAAGGATGTGGACTTGATACCCTGCAAAATTAAACTACTATAAATAAAAAAATTTATAAAAACAAAACTAGCTTCTATCATTCAGCTTAGAAATCACAGTTTGCAAATATGCAGAAATTAAATGTCCAAAATTCCAAGTCTTTGTCTCTCATGCAAAACAAGTGTAGTTTTTAGGTGTATACGCCACACTCATCATCTACCTAATGCAACCCAAACTGTAAAATTCTTAAGTGCAGGTATGAGGAAACAAACAACCGGATAGATAAGCTGGTATAGAAATCCCATAAATAATGTACAGTAATACCTCGACATAGGAGCATTCCGAGATACAAGCCACTCCCCGAACAAAATTTTGCATTGAAGTACAAGCATAAAATTCAGATGCGAACATGCTTACAAATGATACCGCTAGATGGCTGCTAAGCCTGCATTACTTGTTCAGTTCACGTGGTCGTTGACTTCTGTACACATCTCCCATGTTGTGTTTGCGTTACCTATGTGATTTTCATTGTATTTGTGATAATTCTTAGTAATTAGTGATGGGTCCTAAGAAAGCGAATGATAAGGTTGGCAGCGAGAAGAAAAACGCATGATGATGATGGAGGTGAACCATGAAATTACCGAGAAACATGAGTGTGGTGCCCGCATAAGTGAGTTAGCACGCCATTACAAGTGGAGTACATCGACAATCTAAAAAAGTAAAAAAATTAAAGGTAAGTTCAGTTCAGCTAATTTTAAGTTTACGGTACTGTCCAACTCTCCTTCCCTTCCTCCCTCTCCTCCACACACACACTGCCATTTGCCACTATTGTCTGTCTTAAAGTTAAGAAATCGTAAAAAAACCACATTTTGATTAATATCACAGTAATCATTTATTATAACTGTGTGTAGGTGTGTACAGTATGTCTATAAAGTATAACATTAATATGTTTTTTCCACTGTCATTATCATTGATTTGGGGGAATTTAAAGAGCTGGAATGGATTGAAGTTTTGTCAGTTATTTTCCCATTGGAAAAACTGAATTGAGATCCGAGCAAATTGACTTACGAGCTCAGTCCAGGAACGAATTATACTCGTATCTCAAGGTATTACTGTACAGTATACTGCTTTAACGTACAGTGGTACCTCTACATACGAATGTCCCAACATACGAAGTAAAATTCGACCAAATTTCTGCCTCGACATCCGAAGTGTTGCTCCAACATACGAAGTAAACATTACGCCATTGAGCGTCGAGTGCTCAGTTCTCTGTTCTTGTGTGTATCATGTGGTTGTCCTCTGTTTGGTCTGTTATTAACAGTGCTTATTTTCTTCCTTTTCTCACATTTCCTTTTTGATTTTACCTATAATCATGGTGCCTAAGAAGCTAACTTTCAGTACAGGAAGAAGGCAATTCTTTCATTAGAATTGAAGCAAGAAATTATAGAAAAACATGAGAGCAGTGTGCATGTGAGTGATACTGTATGGCTAAACAATATGGCCGGAATAGGCCTATGATCTCGAGGATCATCAAGCTGAAGGCAGCCATTAAAGCAAATAACCATCGAAGGGGATCACCATTATTACAAGACATCATAGCAATGCCCTGGAAGAGATAGAACGCCTTTTGTTGATAGGGATAAAGGACAAAGAGATTGTTGGCAACGATCATTTGTGAGAAGGGCCAGCGTGATGAACAGAAAGAAAGAAAAAAGTGAAGCAAAGAAAACCAAGATAGCATTAACAAGCTCTTTTAAATAAGACTTCTCTCTTTTTCTGTTTCTCTCTAAACATAGCATTAACATGTTCTTTAAATAAAATCTCTCTCTCTCTCTCTCTCTCTCTCTCTCTCTTTTTTCACTGTTATAGTGTTAGATACATCTATTATTTTTTTTTCCGAGAGAGAGAGCGAGAGAGAGATTAAGCAAAAATGTGTTTAGAGTACATATGATTTTTAACAGCGTCAACGAGTTGAAAAACAATTAAATGTAACTAAGAAAGTAATAACAGCTAATCTGAATTCCTTTATTAACTAAAACAAATATTGATACAAACACACTCGCGTGCGTATGCACAAACACACACACACAGGTGCAAGAATTGCTACGCAGTAAGAGAGACGGTTGGGGAGGAGGTGGAGATGGTGACTGCGATAACATACCGTAACTCGTTACTGAAAGTGATGAAAATAAAAAATCAAAAGAAAAAAAATGTAAAAAATATGAAATATAAAAATGAAAAAAAATAAGCTAAGTTAGATTAAAATTTCCGCAGTATAAGTTACGGTATGTTATCGCAGTCACCATCTCTACCTCCTCGCCGATCGTGTCTCCTCGTGCGTGTGTGTGTTTGCGCATACGCACACGAGTGTGTTTGTATCAATATTTGTTTTAGTTAATAAAGGAATTTAGATTTGCTGATACTGTATTGTTTTTTTTAGTTACATTTAACTGTCTTTCAACTCGTTAACGCTGTTAAAAATCATATGTATACAACACATTTTTGTTTAATCTCTCATTTTTGTTTAATCTCTCTCTCTCTCAGAAAAAATCAATATACATCTCTAACACTAACAGTGAAGAGAGAGAGAGAGAGAGAGAGAGAGAGAGAGAGAGAGAGAGAGAGAGAGAGAGAGAGAGAGAGAGAGAGAGAGAGAGAGAGAGAGAGAGAGAGAGAGTATTTATTTAAAGAACATGTTAACACCATGTCTACCTTCTCGCCGTTCGTCCGTCTCCTCCTGGCGTAGCAAATCCTACACCTGCGTTGGCCTGTCTCTAAGGTAAAGTGGCAATAAAACACATTTTTTATTTATTATTTCTTTATAATTATCTTTTTTACATGCTTCTTTCATATTATGCAGTTATGTTATTGTTGTGTAATTATGTGTAGCCATTTATTAATGATTTATTATGGGTTTTTAGGCTGAGGAACAAATTAAATGAATTACCATGTATTCTTATGGGAAAATTCGTTTCTACATCCGAACATTTTCTACATCCGAAGTCGGTTGTGGATCGAATTAAATTCGTATGTAGAGGCACCACTGTAATTGAATTTTAGGTGGAAGGAGCAAGATGGTGATCCCCAGGTCATTTATGAGTACTTTACCTGTAGAATTCAAGAGTGCACTTGAAGATTGGTACAAGTCAGGGACCAAGAATCTGATAACTCAAGAGGGTTGTTTAAAGTAAGATGCACTGATTAAGAGTAAAGTAAGGTACTTGTGCATCATAAGACTCTTTAGGTTTAACATAATATTCCTCTTATCAGTCATATGATTAAATGGATGAATTTTTACATGACATTCTTTTGAATAATAGGTGCCACAATGTAACAACAATACAGAGGGTTCTGATCTATTAACCGAGAAGCAGGTGCTTCCTATCACACTGACAGAAGATAAGGAGGGAATGACAAATGCTACTGATCCTGACTTTTGTTTCATAAAATAAAGCTTTGTTATGATTACAGCTGATGATGACACGGGATTTCTGCTCCTTGCTCTGAATATCTAAGTGACAAAATTCAACCAAGCTCAAGCAAATATGTTTCTTAGGTGGACAAGGAAGCCTTTGCTTAACTAAGTGGTCCTGTTAAAAACCCAGCATTGGTGCACCTGCTCTGCTTACGGGTCCAATGGGTCACTCGGAGGACTAAGCCCACCTAGTTTCTTCCTCAGGAGGAAAATGTGGGTGACTCCACGTCTGATTCATGAGGCTGGAAATATGGTGAACCATCCACCAACAACTGCACTCAGAGCAGGAGTGTGGTGTTACCATCGTATAACCCAGACACATGACAGGCATTAACACCATGCACCAAGGTAAGGGTAATGCAGCTGGAAGGTGTCTACATGAGACGAACAACACATCCTGTTATGTTCCACAGTGGTAATGCCAAACGTCTTGACAGCAGATGCAACAAGCCTTGAACAACCAAGGAGCTGAGAATGGTGGACAGTATTGAAATAGGCAATACTGAACATACCTTTATGAATAAAATGAGCTTATTTTTATCAATAAATATAAAATTCTGTACTACTAGTGGAAAAAGGAAATCCAACGAATACCAGAGATAAGGGAAGGAATATAATGAGAATACTGATGAAAAGTCACAGTCCATAAGAGCCAGACAATGGAGACTGATACAAAGAATAAAGGTACCCAAAAAACTGTTTGCCCAAATAAGACTAAACTTAACATGACTTTAAATGTGGAAGTATTTTGCACGACCCCAAGGGGCAAATCATAGTCACATGGTTACAGATCCCAGGATAGTTAGAACAAGTATTATGCAACCATGAGCCGTACGAGTATCTTCTCGGTTCCATATGGATGTGACAACCGTCAACCTGATGTTGAAAATTTGTGGACCATACTTAAAGCAGCCTTTGAGACATAGCCACGTCAATTATTCCCAAGCTTGAGGCAGCGCTGCGGGTGGCATGGGGTAGGATCTCAAAGGACCTGTGTGAAAATCGCAACTCCTTCCCCAAATCTCTTGAAAACAGCCTCCAAAGGAAGGGTGGCCATTGTAAATATCAATTAGATGTTTGGTCATTGTTCCATTAAAATTTCCAATGTCTTACTTTTTAAAAAAAAATTCTTAATTTTTTCATTTTGCCTTCTGTTTTTGTATGGGTTCGGCTTTTTGGACCTTACACATGGTGCTGACTATCTACGCCACCTCAAGCAAATGAAATATTTTCAAATTTCGTTTGCCAAAAATTATAGGCAACACCTAGAAAGATTGCATTCAACACACAGATTATATAATGAATAGCATGCACAAGCATAGAAACAAAGCTTACTGAATACCATCCACGCTGATTTGGTCACATAATTCGTATGTCTGAAGAACATACTCTATATGGACAACTAAACAATGGTCCGATGAGTCAGCAATATACACAGACAATGGGAGTAGTGGTATGTCTGAGAACTATTCATACTACATTTAATATCTGCTGAGGAACTTTAAATGTTAGATTAGATTGTTATGTGGGTCTCCACCAATATATCAGATGTGCATAACAGTCCCAAAAGAAGTCCAACCTCTAGTGTGTGTGACCTTTCTAGACAGAATATGTTTTTTCTAATCAATTTGGACACGGCAAAGGCAAATACTGTATAAAAATGATCTTCAGTATGAGATAAAGTAATGAAATCTGACACTAAACCACACCAGATGCATAAAGGTGTGTGCAACTAAGGTAACCTCACTCTTAGAAGCTTCAAGTTTGACAAAAATAAAACTGCTAAACAAGATAAAAGGATGGAAATGTGTACACATCTAGGATCCCTAAGGATAAGAAATTGCCTCCATCCTCCAGGAAGCGCAGGCAGTTGGGCCAAGACTAAACAAAATATTTGTAATTCAGACTGAATATGAAGACTTTCCAATGTCCTGCCCCACAAATACTAAGTCTTGCAAATCTCTGGATTCAACAACCATTTTGAGTATGTAGTTTCCTCAACCGAGACAGTTTGTTATTACACTGTGCTTTCACAAGCTAAACCGTGGAATTGTGCCAACAGCTGATACAATATTTTTTACTTTGTTTTACCACAGCTTTTCGATTACGCTAATGTTGCTGAATACTTATCATACCAATGCTTTTTCCTTTCAATAGCAAAGTGAATGCTAATATAGGCATAAATAAGTGGTCTTTAGTCTTAAGTAGATTATGTGCTGCCTCCTCTCCTACTATATCTAGCACTTCACAGTCACTGCTACACTTGCACATTTTAGTATAAACAATGTTAGACATAATTGATGGGCTTGTACTCATAAGGTCCAAGCAGCAGTGTGCTGAGTTTTTCCTTCCCTCAACTAATCCTAATTTTCAATAATGGCTTCAAGAGATAGATTTTTCCTTGGGTTACATCTATTTATATACTTAATCAAATGGGAACTTTTAAGTACAAATGCTTCATTTTATAATGAGGGGCTTTCTATTATGTGAAAGCAAACATTACAATTACCTAAAGAGCGACCCCAAACTCAAAACAATCAATAAGTGCTTTATGAATTCCTCAGACACTTACAAACAATCCAAGGTACTTTGCTTCTCGCCCCTTCCCTACAACTAGTGTTACAAATTACACTGATGGGGCCATGACAAAAATAAGATATTTTAAAAACATGAACAAACCATATTTCATATACTTCCTTTAACAATAAAAAAATTCTTACAAACCATAAATCATATATTTACTTACACCAATAAGTTATTTCTTGTGGTTTTGCATCCAAACTACAGAAAGAGCATAGAGCATAGAGGATAGTGTGGCTCTACATGAGCGATCCCTTTTCTTTTGTCTTGAAGACAAAGACCATGCATCTGAGAACATTTGGAACCACATATACAAGTACTTGATGACTGATAAGCTTGATTGAAAAAACTATTCATATGTTTTAAAAACTCTGTTACTTAAACCCTACAAAGTTCTTTTTTTCCCAATATCAGTTACATATAAGTAACACATTTGTCATTAAGCTTACTATTTCCTTCCAAACATGCCTTAAACTTTATTAGTAAACTCAACAATTAATACACTGTTGCAACAAAATAACTAATAAATGGGACATTATAACTTCTATCATGAAATATAAAGATGGTGACAAATAGAAAATATTGATAGATATCAACATCTTTAAAATTCTCAGAAAATCTTTTAGTTGCACAAACATCTGTTCTTTTATCAGGTAACACATGGTTTTCGAAACACAACGACTAGAAAGACTGAAAAATCCCAACGCACTTCACAGCCTGCACATAAAAATCAACTGCAGTAAATACTAGGGTGTGCTCCCATAGCATTTGTTACATACCACCACCAAGGCCACATAGCACTGAATGCATTAAGCTGCAGTACTGGATTCACTAATTGTTAGAAAATCTGGTTACAAAATCCTAAGTTCGGAATCACATAGATGCAAATAATGCTGTCTATTTGGATGATTCAGATACAACAAATTGTCTAATATGCTTTCATGCACTAAACCTAATAAGTTTAATGGCTTTCCTCATAGAATGTTAATAAGTGCAACAATGAAAAACAATATTCTAACTTTATTGATGGTGGTTACAATGATTTTATGCTACACTGCCTCCAACAAAGAGGGAAGTGGAGAACATGTAGTGGTAATGGGCGAGTCTTAGAAAAGATACAGCATTTCTGTTCCATAGGGGCCGTATTGGATTGCAAAGCAAGAACTAAATAGGCTTTTAAGAAAAGAAGAGCTGCTGCCTAAATAAAATGGAAAGAGATAAATCGAGAACTGGTACATGAAATTATCCCAATAGTAGAAAGTAATGATTTATGATGTCTACGAAAGGCCTATACTGCTCAACACATGAGAAACATGACTAACAAAGAAACTGGACAGCTTTTGAAAATTTGTGACTAAAGGTTTAAAATTGAAGCTGCAATATTGTAGGAAGATTGAATTGGGAAGAGATGTCGGGATCAGTGGGTAGAAAATAGGAGCCAAATATCATATGACCCTAATGGAAATTAAGTTAGAGGAGGGTGGAGCAAACTCAATAAATTTCTATCTTATGATGATGATGATGATTACGATGATTGTGACTACAAAACCCATAGACATTTAAACCAAGTTATTCACACACAATCAAGCTTAGCAGGTTGATTTCATAACAATGAGGGCTGGGGTGTCTTTAAAGGTACATTTCAATTCTTATAACTAACTAATTCCTATTTAAAAAAACCTATACTATACATATCAATATCCAGATTGCAAAATAGGTGCAATATAGTACTCTACAGCAATATAAACCAATTAATTATTACCAAAACATTTCAAATCAACAAGCTACATTTCATGATTAAATACTGCAAACAAATTTTCATCTTGTTTGATTCTGTTTCACTATATTAATGAACTTTCCCAAAAGATTCAGATTAACAAAATCCCAACATTGCATAATAAAACTAAAATTAAATAATATTGTCTGTCACTAGGTTATTAAGATTAAATAAACCTAAATTATACGTTACCTTTAACTTAAAATGTTTATTATCCATCAAATTTTATCTATGATCAGGTATCTGCAGCCATTATCACAAAACCTATAAAAGATACTACAAGTCAGTTCAATCAATCCCTCTTTAGTGTTAAAACTCTATATGTACAACCAGTTTTTTTTAAATAAAACCAATTATAGTATTTTCATATTTACCTAAGATATATGCTGTTACGTCTAAAATGGAACAAATATGACAATCTGTTTGAAAAAAAAATAAATAAAAATAAAGAATACCACTCTTTACAAAATAGACCAACATGTCATTGCACTTGTGCTAGGCAAGGGATTAATTTTGGCAGTTGCGGTACTAGGCCCATTAACACTATTAGGGGAAATTCGACCTGTACTAGTAGCCAAGCCTACCTTAAACTGTAGCTCACTACAACCGTTCTGCTCTCAATTAGACTTTAAAAATCTAGCTAAAACTTATCTTTCCTGTTCCACAAGAACCATATAATATGCCACATCACTAATATAAGCATAAAATTACTGAGAGAAGATGCATCTTAGGCTCCAAACTATCAGCCCGGTCTTCTATCAAGGGATTCAAAGCTTATACTGTATAGATCAGAGCAGATCACGGAAATGAGGGTTTCGCAATAAAAGGACCTAAAGTTGTTTGAAAGCATAAGGCTTGTGGAGAGGAAATCGACTATGTCATGCGTTGTACACTATCAGAATCCTTACTGTCTAGTGCACTAGAACCACACGGAAAAACTTGAGAATTTAGCCCGATTTCAAACTATCTTTTCCCGAAGACTCACTGGTCTTCTTAGATTTTGAAATCGGCAAAACAAGCAGAGCTTAAGAAGCTCACTATTATCAACCCAAGAAAGCCCATTAACAGGCTGAGTGGCATTTACCATCAACATCATTCACACTGTAATCTAGCATAGTCTTCTTTGGATTTTCCCAACACAGACATTAATTTCCTTTTATATGTCTGGTCTGCTGCCAGTTAAATATCACAAACTTTTAAAAGTAATTTGTATTTTTCCTAACTATACAAACATGATTCCTTTAATAGGATTATATATATAAACCTAAGTCCTTTAGAACTCAGCTGTTAAAATCAAAATGAGGAGTCAGTAGTTACTTGCGAGTGGCTATTTTTCCCCTATTGGACCACTTAGGCTTATAGGATCCTACTTTTCCAATTGGTGTTGTAACTTCCATACATATACCAAGGCACTTCCCCCAATTTTGGGAGGTAGCCGACATCACACAAATGAAAAAAGGGGACCTTTTCTCTCTACGTTCCTCCCAGACTGACAAGGGACTCAACTGAGTTCAGCTGGTACTGCTAGGGTGCCACAGCCCACCCTTCCCCGTTATCCACCACAGATGAAGCTTCATAACGCTGAATCCCCTACTGCTGCTACCTCCGCAGTCATCCAAGGTGACCGGAACTGCGTCACAATCGCTCGCCATTCATTCTTATTTCTAGCACCCTCTTTTGCCTCTCTCACATCCATCCTCCTATCACCCAGAGCTTTCTTCACTCCATCCATCCACCCAAACCTTGGTCTTCCTCTTGTACTTCTTCCATCAACTCTTGCATTCATCCCCTTCTGTAGCAGACAGCCATTTTCCATTCTCTCAACATAGCCAAACCACCTCAACACATTCATATCAACTCTAGCTGCTAAATCCTTTCTTACACCCGTTCTCACCCTCACTACTTCGTTCCTAACCCTATCTACTCAAGATACACCAGCCATACTCCTTAGACACTTCATCTCAAACACATTCAATTTCTGTCTCTCCGTCACTTTCATTCCCCACAACTCCGATCCATACATCACAGTTGGCACAATCACTTACTCATACTCTCTTTACATTCATGCCTAACCCCTCTATTCTTTAACACTCCCTTCACTGCCCCCAACACTTTGCATCCTTCATTCACTCTCTCATGTGCATCTGCTGACCCTTACTCAAAAGTCCTTGTTAACAGTACTATATAAATTTCTCTTGCCCAGGAAAATTTTGCATACTACTCTATCATAACGACTTTTTAAAAGGGTCACTACTTGAAGAGGTTCCGTAAAAAAAATTGAATAGTATAGACCCAAGTCAAGAATGGAAACAGCTATTCTTAAACACTAGCAAATGCAGTGTAATTTTAAAAAATGCAAGTCAAACATGAAATTTAGCATAAGAAATTGGCAAATAATACTGTACAGTACTGTACTAAAAATCGCTGGATAACAAAACATTACAAATCGCCAAATACAGCATAATGTTAAAAACTCCAAGTCATAACATGAAATTTAGCATTAGAAATCAGCAATTAAAACTGTACAGCACCATATTAAAATTTGCCAAATAACGCAAGTCAAAATATGAAATTTAGCATTAGAAATCAGCAAATAATACTGTATAAGTTAAGAAATGATATCAACAAAATTCTATTAATTATATGAGAGCATATTCTGGATACCGCCACCTTGAGATCAGCTGATGACAAACCTAAATGAAAAGTAATTAGTAATTGCTGTTATTAATATGCTCACATTACAATGATAATGGAAAAGTATAAAAAGGCTTAAATGAAGCTCAGTTAACATCGACAAGCATGATCTTTTAGATTTCTTTCAGTACATGACGAAATCGAATACCGTGTTTCAAGACCAGCCTACTATCATATCAAACTTAGATTAAATCAAAGTACAGTACAGTAATACCTTGAAATACGAGTGTCCCAATATATGAGAAATTTGAGATACGAGGACAATTTCGAGCAAATTTTTGTCCCAAGATACGAGAAAAATTTGAGATATGAGGATAAGAGACGGTTCCCTATGCGGCCGCTAGGTGGCTGAGTGTGCGAGAGGCTTCTCACCAGGACAGCATCGCTCGGTCTTTCCCGTCAGATTTCCGTCGTGTAAAGTTATCTCCAGCATCGGCCGTAGTGTTTGCTTTTTTTACATTTTTTTTTTGGCGTTAATCAGTACAGAATTAAGTGAATAAGCAATGGGTCCAAAGCAAGCGAGTGCAAACAAGTGTAGTGAAAAGAAAAAGCGTATGATGACAATTGAGATAAAGCATGAAATAATCGAAAAACATGAGTGGTGTAAGAGTGACTGAGCGGGCTCACCAATATGAGGAGTACATCAACAATATGTACCATCCTAGAGCAGAAGGATGCTATAAAGAGCACCAAGTCTTCCAAAGGAGTAACCATCCTTTCAAAGCTGCACAGTGATATCCATGACGAGATGGAGAGGCTTCTTTTAATATAGATAAAGGAGAAACAGTTGGTGGGAGATAGCATGCCCAAGACTATCATCTGTGAAAAGGCCAGCAGAATCTATGATAGCTTAAAAGAAAAGCAAGCAGCCGAGAGAGGGGAGACTTCGACATCAGCAGGAACCTTCAAAGCCAGTCATGGCTGGTTAGATAATTTCAAAAAACAGACTGGCATACACTCTGTTGTGAGGCATGGGGAAGCAGGAAGTTCCGACTCTAAAGCCATGACGGACTTTGTCAAAACCTTTGCCTCGGTTATCGCACAACAAGGCTACATCCCCCAACAAGTGTTCAACTGCGATGAAACTGGCTTTTTCTGGAAGAAGATGCCCAGGAGAACATTCATCACAGCAGTGGAAAAGAGACTACCGGGCCATAAAGCCATGAAGGATCGGTTAACTCTAGCCTTTTGTGCCAATGCCAGCGGTGACTGTAAGGTCAAGCCACTGCTGGTGTACCACTCAGAAAACCCAAGTGCTTTCAAGAGCCAAAGGATCTTGAAAGTAAAACTGCAAGTGATGTGGTGCGCTAATGCTAAGGCTTGGGTTACGCGGCACTTCTTCATAGAATGGGTTAATCTGTGCTTTGGTCCGGCAGTCAAAAATTATTTGGCCGAGGAAAACCTGCCAATGAAATGTCTCCTGGTCCTCGACAATACCCCTGGTCACCCTCCGGGTCTCGAAGAGGACATTCTTGATAAGTAGAGATTCATCAAGATCCTTTACCTCCCACCCAACACCACCCAACTCCTCCAGCCCATGGACCAACAAGGAATTTCCAACTTTAAAAGACTGTACACAAAGCATTTGCTCAAGAAATGCTTCGGTATCACAGTCAACACCAATCTCACCTTTTGTAAATTTTGGAAGAATCATTTCAATGTCTTCCATTGCTGAAAAATTATCGACGATGCATGGCAGGGTGTCACACGAAGAACTCTTAATTCAGCAAGAAAGAAATTGTGGCCAGATTCTGTCGCTAAGAGGGACTTTGAAAGGTTTGATACGCCAGACCCTGATGAACCTGAACCTATTGTGTAGGATGAAATCGTGTCTCTTGGTAAGTCCATGGGGCTGGAGGTAGATGAGGCAGACGTGAACGACCTTGTCAAGGACCATCAGGAAGAGCTCATAACACAGGAATTGATTGAGCTCCAGGAGATGCAACATTCGGAGGTGTTGCAGGACCTCAGTAGCGAGGAGGAGGTGGAACATGAGGGCCGCCTTTCTACGACGGAAATCAAAGACGTGTTAGCGAAATGGCCGGAATTTTCTAATTTTATGAAAAGACACCCGGACAAGTTGCAGTGTGGTCGTGCGTTAGCCTTTTGTCACGAGACTTGCGTACGTCATTTTCGTAACATTTTGAAGGGGAGACAAAAGCAAACATCCCTAGATAGGTTCCTTTTAAAAAGGTCGGCAAAAAGTAAAGGTGAAAGCGAGTCAAAAAGTGAGGCAAAAAGAGCCAAGCCGGAAGAAGAAAAGTAAAAAAAAATGAAAATGAAAACAAAATTATACAGTGAACCCTCGTTTATCGCGGTAGATAGGTTCCAGTCGCGGCCGCGATAGGTGAAAATCCGAGAAGTAGTGACACCATATTTACCTATTTATTCAACATGTATATTCAGACTTTTAAAACCTTCCCTTGTACGTAGTACTGTTAACAAACTACCCTTTAATGTACAGAACACTTAATGCATGTACTACAGTACCCTAAACTAAAACAGGCACAAATATTAAAGGTGATTTTATATCATGCATTTCCTGAACATGCTAAAAAGCACGATAAAAAATGGCAACCAATGTTTTGTTTACATTTATCTCTGATCATAATGTAGAAACAAACTGGAGGTAGAGCTTTGCTTATTACCCAGACATATTTCCCATACTTTTCCCTTAGAACTACATCACATCTTCCTACTTTAGATATATATATATATATATATATATATATATATATATATATATATATATATATATATATATATATATATATATATATATATATATATATATATATACATATATATATATATATATATATGTATATATATATATATATATATGTGTGTGTGTGAATATATATATATATTTATATGTATACACATATACATACCTACATATATACATAAATACATGCATACATATATATATATATATTACTGTATATATATGGGTTATGGAAAAAATCCGCGAAGTGGTGAATCCGCGATGGTCGAACCGCGAAGTAGCGAGGGTTCACTGTAATCAAATATAGTGTAACGTAAGTTTAACATTTATTTCTAAGTGTGTGTACAGTAAGCTAATTTCATTTAAGTTAAATCTAAAGTTGCTAATTTAATGTAAGTTAAATCTAAAGTTGCTAATTTCATTTAAGTTAAATTTAAAGTTTACGCTGTGTTACAGTGTTACGAAAGTGTAGCCTACCGAACGTGTTGCCGTCAAGTCTCTCTCCTCCCTCCTCCTCCGCACACGCCGCCGTTAGCCGCTACTGTCTGTCTCAAAGGTAAGAACTCCATAATAATGTTACATTTAATTGAGGATCATAACCAGTACATAGGTATTTGTTATTTTGGGAGTGTAGAATGTGAATTACAACAATTAAAAACACGTTTTTCCACTGTAATATACTGTTTTTAGGAGTTTCTTCAGAGGGTGGTAACAAATTAATTTTTTTTTAGTTATTTCATATGGGAAAAATTGATCTGACATACGAGCTCGGGTCCTGGAACGCATTAAGCTCGTATCTCAGGGTATTATTGTATAAATTCTTTTTGTGTGCCATATTCAATTAACACTTTTTATGGAAACAAAGATTTTTGCTGAGAGAGAGAGAGAGAGAGAGAGAGAGAGAGAGAGAGAGAGAGAGAGAGAGAGAGAGAGAGAGAGAGAGAGAGAGAGAATGCCACAGTTCACAATATGGTGAATCTATTTTCATTTTCTAACTCAAAAGTTATTAAAAGTAATAATGCAGAGCTAATATTTATCTATTTCAGGTAAAATACAGTTCATTTAGTTGAAATATGAAAAAGGATGTGGGACTTGGGGACCACATTACAGACTTAACATGTATTCTTATGGAAAAATTTGTTTCACATGCACAAATTTGGGATATGCAACCATTTTCATAAACTAATTAATAGCAGATGACAAGAGGTAACTGTACCCGAGCATTAATTAATTGAGTAGACTCATACACCATAAAGAAAAACTCTCTACCACCAAGGAACAAGTTTAAATTACACTTTTGTACAGAGGAGATGAAAATGAATACTTCTTGACTCTTTCTTACCTCATAAGGGATGACTCTGGGAGAAGGACACTCCAAAATCAAACCATTATTCTCTAATCTTGGGTAGTACCATAGCCTCTGTACCATGGTCTTCCTTTGTCTTGGGTTAGAGTCCTCTTGTTTGAGGGTACACTCAGGCACAATATTCCTTCTTATTTCTTCTCTTTGTTTTGTTAAAGTTTTTATAGTTTATATAGGAGATAATTATTTCAATCTTGTTGCTCTTCTTAAAATATTTTATTTTTCTTTGTTTCCTTTCCTCACTGAGTTATTTTCCCTGTTGGAGCCCCTGGGCTTATAGCATCCCGCTTTTCCAACTAGGGTTGTAGCTTAGCAATTAACAATAATAATAATACTAACACTGGATGCCTGTCTTCACACTTCTGCTAAGGACCTGGCTGAATTTGTCCACTCCAGGTTGCCTCTATAGGGGTCATGAATGAGCCGAGTACTACACATGAATGTTATACTGTACTGCTTGGATTTGTTCCAGGTGGTATTTAATAAGCATCTAATGCCCAGACCAAGTAACCAAATTGCATACAGTATTCACAAAGAGTGCTAGTGAAGCAGCCACATCGGGGGTTTTAGGGATGGAGATAGGATCAGCCTTTTAAAATAGGGATTCATTAGAATACAGATAGTCCCCTGTTGAAGGGACTTGCAGGTCTGGCTATTTAGAACAAACTACCTCCCGAGGGTGTGGATCTCTGTAGGTATAGTTGCAGGGTAGATACCGGACAGAAGTTACAATCTTCTGAGCTTAGGGCTGTAACATAGTGGATCCTGTCTTTACAAAGGATTTTTGTTTTTGGCTAAGGATAAGGAGGCCCATGATCAGGATTAAAAGATGACTCAGAATATGGTACATGTATTGAACTCCTTGTCTCTCCGGAATGTAACAATTTCACTAACTTGCTCCTCCGACTAAAGTTAAGGCTTTTTGCAATATTTTTCTAAGGGAGATAGATAAATTGTTTTACTTCACAGTGGCCTATTGGAAATTTCCTTGCATGCCGATCACCGTACCGGGGTTCGAGTCCCAATCAAGCTCAATAGTTTCTTGTAGTGTCTGCAACCTCACCATTCTTGTGAGCTAAGGATAGGAAGTTTGGAAGAGCCTATAGGTCTGCCTGTTAAGTCATCGGCAGCCATTGCCTGGCCCTTCCTGATCCTAGCTTGAGTGGAAAGGGGGCTTGAGCACTGATCATACTCGTATATGGTCAATCTGTAGGCACATTGTCCTGCTAGCTAGGGTATTGTACCTGTCCCTTGTCTCTACCATTCATGAGCAACCTTTAAACCCTATCCAGAGATCAATATACTGCAGGTATTGGTGAAAATATTCTATGCAAAGCATAAGACTGGGTAACTTTATAAAACCCGAGTCTAAATCCACATCAAAAGCATGATTGAGAGGTTCTGTCGATGCTGATTTGTACAACAGGATCATTGATGGCTAAAGCTTTCCTATCCTCAAAAAGTTGGACCATCAGACCCCTTACCAACTGGCGCACTACAACCAATAGATAAAACTTGATTAGTTAGGCTTGAAACTGGGCAGGTCAGGCTAGAATCTCTACCTTGGCCCAAACACTTACTGGCCTTCTTAGATTTAACAAACAAAGCCAAAAAGGGAAAAAACCTTTTGAAGATTATTACTATCAAAGTTTAAAAGCTCATTAACAGCAGGAGTGGCATTACCATCATCCTCCCCACTATAATCAGCAAGCCTGACCTACTCTGGATTATCCCCTTTTACATTTGGTGGAAGGTTGTTGCAAGCAGTAAAGCATGTGTTAGGATAGGAAATGAAGTAAGCGATTGGTTTCCGTTGAGAGTGGGACTGAGACAGGGATGTGTGATGTCACCTTGGTTGTTTAACTTGTATGTTGATGGAGGGGTGAGAGAGGTGAATGCTCGAGTGCTTGGACGAGGATTGAAACTGGTAGACGAGAATGACCAAGAATGGGAGGTAAATCAGTTATTGTTTGCGGATGATACTGTAATGGTTGCAGAAACGGAATAGAAGCTTGGCCGATTAGTGACAGAATTTGGAAGGGTGTGTGAGAGAAGCAAGTTGAGAGTTAATGTGGGTAAGACTAAGGTTATGAGATGTACAAGAAGGGAAGGTGGTGCGAGGTTGAATGTCATGTTGAATGGAGAGTTACTTGAGGAGGTGGATCAGTTTAAGTACTTGGGGTCTGTTGTTGCAGCAAATGGTGGAGTGGAAGCAGATGTATGTCAGCGAGTGAATGAAGGATGCAAAGTGTTGGGGGCAGTTAAGGGAGTAGTAAAAAATAGAGGGTTGGACATGAATGTAAAGAGTTCTGTATGAGAAAGTGATTGTACCAACTGTGATGTATGGATCGGAGTTGTGGAGAATGAAACTGATGGAGAGACAGAAATTGAATGTGTTTGAGATGAAGTGTCTAAGGAGTATGGCTGGTGTATCTCGAGTAGATAGGGTCAGGAACGAAGTAGTGAGGGTGAGAACGGGTGTAAGAAATGAGTTAGCAGCTAGAGTGGATATGAATGTGTTGAGGTGGTTTGGCCATGTTAAGAGAATGGAAAATGGCTGTCTGCTAAAGAAGAGTTGATGGGAGAAGTACAAGAGGAGGGTCAAGGTTTGGTTGGATGGATGGAGTGAAGGAAGCTCTGGGTGATAGGAGGATAGATGTCAGAGAGGCAAGAGAGCGTGCTAGAAATAGGAATGAATGGTGAGCGATTGTGACGCAGTTCCTGTAGGCACTGCTGCTTCCTCCGGTGCCTTAGATGACCATGAAGGTAGCAGCAGTAGGGGATTCAGCATTATGACGCTTCATCTATGGTGGATAATGTGGGAGGGTGGGCTGTGCCTCTCTAGCAGTACCAGCCAAACTCAGTTAAGTCCCTTGTCAGGCTGGGAGAACATAGAGAGGAGACGTCCCCATCTTTGTTTCATTTGTTTGATGTCGGCTACCCCCCCCCCAAAAAAAAATTGGGGAAAGTGCCTTGGTATATGTATGTATGTGACATGTGTAACTCTTAATCAGGTCAGGTAACATCTGAACATATCTCTCCATATGAGGTACAGTATTATTATTATTAATATTGCTATTTGCTAAGTATTGTGGGGAATGAGAGTGAGGGAGAGACAGAAATTGAATATATTTGAGATGAAGTGTCTAAGGAGTATGGCTGGTGTATCAAAAGTAGATAGGGTTAGGAACGAAGTAGTGAGGGTGAGAACGGGTGTAAGAAATGAGTTAGCAGCTAGAGTAGATATGAATGTGTTGAGGTGGTTTGGCCATGTTGAGAGAAAGGAAAATGGCTGTCTGCTAAGGAAGGTGATGAATGCAAGAGTTGATGGGAGAAGTACAAGAGGAAGGCCAAGGTTTGGGTGGATGGATGGAGTGAAGAAAGCTCTGGGTGATAGGAGGATAGATGTGAGAGAGGCAAGAGAGCGTGCTAGAAATAGGAATGAATGGCGAGCGATTGTGACGCAGTTCCGGTAGGCCCTGCTGCTTCCTCCAGTGCCTTGGATGACCACAGAGGTAGCAGCAGTAGGGGATTCAGCGTTATGAAGCTTCATCTGTGGTGGATAACGGGGGAGGATGGGCTGTGGCACCCTAGCAGTACCAGCCAAACTCGGTTGAGTCCCTCATCGGGCTGGGAGAAATGTAGAGAGGAAAGGTCCCCTTTTTTGTTTCATTTGTTTGATGTCGGCTACCCCCCAAAATTGAGCGAAGTGCCTTGGTGTATATATATATGTATGTATGTATGTACAGTACAACCCTGGTTGGAAAAGCAGGATGCTATAAGCCCAAGGGCTCCAACAGGGAAAATAGCCCAGTGAGGAAAGGAAACTACAAGAGAAGTAAAAAAACAATAAAAGTAAAACATTTCAAGAACAGTAACAACATTCAAATAAATCTTTCATATACAAACTATAAAAACTTTAAAAACAAAAGGAAGAGAAATAAGATACAATAGTGTACCCGAGTGTACCCTCAAGCAAGAGAACTCTACTCCAAGACAGTGAAAGACAATGGTACAGAGGCTATGGCACTATCCAAGACTAGTGAACAATGGTTTGATTTTGGATTGTCTTTCTTCTAGAAGAGCTGCTCACCATATTCAAAGAGTCTCTTCTACCCTTACCAAGATGAAAGAAGCCACTGAACAATTACATTGCTGTAGTTGACCCCTTGAGCGAGGAAGAATTGTTTGGTAACCTCGGTGTTGTCAGGTGTATGAGGGCAGAGGAAAATGAGGAAAGAATATGCCAGACTACTCAGTGTGTGTGTGTAGGCCAAGAGAATATGAGCCTTAACCAGAGAGAAGGATTCAATGAAGTACTGTCTGGCCAGTCACAGGACCCAATTACTCTTTAGCAGGAGTACATGCCTCACATTCGTTACAATGATTATCTAAATCACAATATTGTCCCTGGCACGAGAAATAAAGACAATGAGGATCATGATTATTATTATTATCATTACTTGCTAAGCTACTATCCTAGTTGGAAAAGCAAGATGTTATAAGCCCAAGGGCTCCAACAGAGAAAATAGCCCAGTGAGCAAAGTAAACAAAATAAATAAAGAACAGTAACAGTAACCACATCAAAATAAATCTTTCATATATAAACTATAACAACTTTAATAAACAAGAGGAAGAGAAATAAGATAGAATAGTGTGCCCAAGTGTGCCCTCAAGCAGGAGAACTCTACCCCAAGACAGTGGAAGACCATTGCCAAGAAATAACCTCCTATAACATTTTACAAAGGAATTACTAAGAAATCAAGAACACTCCCCTCACGATTACTAATTACCTAATTCACACAAAATATACAATCTGGAGGACGTAAGGATAGGATTAGAAATGAAACTATATGAGAGATTACTCGAGTGCCATATGTGGATGAGATCATGACATGATGAGGGGTAGATGGAGATGGTATGGCCATACTCTTCACTCTCTCCAAGAGAGATTAGTTAACCAAACGTTCAGCTGAGCTCACAAGGCACTAGAAGAGTTGGAAGACCCAGGCCTACATGACTGAGGACTATGAAGCACGAAGGAGGAGATGATGAATGGAGAAGTATTGAATTAAAAACTCAAGATGGAGACGACTGGCGAAAGCTAACTGAGGCCCTTTGTGTCAATAGGTGTAGGAGGAGATGATGATGAAGTTTCCACCTAATAACAAAGAGGTCGACAAGAGAACTGAAAGAATAAGCATCTACGGTGTACACGAGCCGAAGCAATTGCCATTAATCGCTATATTGTCTTAATACTGTACTAAAGGCCTAGGCCTATTGAAATGAGAAAAAACTGGAAATTTTTAGTTTTACAGTAGACGTTAATACGAAGTCTTTGAGAGAAAAGCATTATTAACATCAGGCAAGTATAGAAACAAATATTCACTAATTACTACCTTTGAATAAATGTTGACCAAGGGTTTAAACATCGATACATAGCTTAAAAGTAAAAGAAAATACACATTTGCAATACTTGTACCTTGAAACGAACAAGGATGCCCCAGTGATCAGAAGGGAAACATGGCATTCCTGATACTTTTTCCTTTCCTATTAGTCTAAATTCTTCTGGAACTAAGTGAGCAGGTGTTGACTGATTCATGTACAGTCTATCAAATCTACACTTTGGTTTGCTTGGTATCTGTTAAAATAAAGAGGATTTAAAAAAATAGTTTACAGATCTTTACTTATTGACAAATTTTATAAGGACATCAATGGTTTTGTTAGCATTTCAAAAGTAGAAAAAAAAAAAAAGATAATGCAAGAATAACAGCGATAGCAAAAGAATAATGTGAGATTGTCTTGAAAATTTTCAAATTTTCAACTTGGTATTGCTAACATTCCTTATGTAATATGAAATTAACCTAAAATACCACAAACATAACTTGCATTTAAAATACCGGTAATTATGTTCATCCTAAGCCTAGTAAATAAAAGAATTTTCCTATACAAAATAGATTTTTACACTACAAACCTACTGTTTCATGTAGACTATTCATACAACTGCAACAGTTGAAAAAACTCCATTACCAGAATGAAGGAGAAAAACTGTTACTGTAGATAGGGCCAATATATCTAGTTCTCTCAGGTTTGCAGATAGCCAACTGTATCACTCACAGTATGGTCTGAACTAATTCAATAGTGTACAAGAGAGTGGATCGAGATGCAGGCATAAATGGTAAGTTTAACTCATGGTAGGACCAAGATCACACAACTTTTATCCTTACCATTATTATTATAAGTATGGAGTGAAGGAAGCTCTGGGTGACAGGAGGATGGATGTGAGAGAGGCAAGAGAGCGTGCTAGAAATAGGAATGAATGGCGAGGGATTGTGACACAGTTCCGGTAGGCCCTGCTGCTTCCTCCGGTGCCTTTGATGACTGCAGAGGTAGCAGCAGTAGGGGATTCAGCGTTATGAAGCTTCATCTGTGGTGGATAACATGGGAGGGTGGGCTGTGGCACCCTAGCAGTACCAGCCAAACTCGGTTGAGTCCCTTGTCAGGCTGGGAGGAACGTAGAGAGGAGAGATCCCCTTTTTGTTTCATTTGTTTGATGTTGGCTACCGCCCAAAATTGGGGAAAGTGCCTTGGTATATGTATTTATGATGATGATTTTCATTAATTGAAAACACTAGGAATGCTTTAAAATAAGTGTAGCCTACACTGCCACTGCAAACACATGAGTTAACTAGAGAGGCACTCAGGTAGAGAGCAGACCTCCGCCACGGAAGCTTATTTCTCAACCTTTTGCTTGACCTTGACCTTCCATAACTTAATAAATTCCAGCTTTTTACAAAACAATTAATCACTACAAGTTTCATTACTCTACAATTAAAATTGTGGTCAGGAAGCTGTTCACGAACAAACACACACACACACACAAAACTTTGTTGGCAGAGTTAAATATATCAATTTCCATACAAAGCCCTGCAGAGGGGGTACCACTGAAGTGTGCTTTTGAATGTCATGTCCAATTGTAGATATTGCTAAGGACTTTTCAGATTATCTCTTCAGTCTTAACTGTAATGATACCAGCCTTATACTTTTCACTCATTCCTTTTGGTCTCCCACCAAGTAACTACCAATTTTCTTCAATTTGCTCCTCTTGTCACATCTCAAAGTACAAATCCTTTCTTACAGCAAATTTGTAGTCTAGTAATAAAGGATATAGGCTTTATCAAATTAATTCTTAATAATTAATCTTTATAAATGCTGAATAGCCTCTTAGAAAGAGGGATATTGAGTTTTTGAGGGAATCGAAAAAAAATGACCCTACCAAACTTCAGGGAAAATGGAATAATTCTCCCCAATTACACTTTACGAACTATTAAAGATCCATGAGAAGGAAAAAAAGCTTCATAAATTTTTTTTTGAAATTTGCAAGGCTACACAATAAAAGAATGCACATCATTATCATTAATCCTAGCTAGGCCACACCTAGTTGGAAAAGCAAATGCTATAAGCCAAAGGGTTCCAACAGGGAACAGATAGTCCAGTGAAGAAAGAAAATAAAGAAATAAACCTAATATTGCAACTTGAGGGAGGAGCAATAGTCCACTGTTCAGGTAAAAAGGGTGATAGGAGTGCCAAAGCTCCTCCATTAACCAGGGAATAGTGTGTGCAGGCAATACACTCCTGTCTCCGGGATAACCCGAGCAACATACCTGGCCCTGTGAACCGGCCACACAGGGACAAAAGATGGGGCCACGAATCAAATGTGTGTCGTCTAATCCCTGAAAGAGAGGTTGTGTCGTAAGGAGTCCTTTCCTAACTATCATGACTGGTCTTACTGGACTTCTTTAACCTCTTTCTCCTTTTCTTCTTTTTCTTCTTCTTCTTAGAAGAAGAAATGTTACAATCGAGTCAGAAGTCATAGGAGGAGGATAAGGAAGAGCAGTTGGTGGAAAAAGAACTCGCAAGTTTCTTCCTCTTTCCAAACTTCACCTAAGACTACAAGCAGAGGTGTCAAGGTCTGATTGACCAACAACAACAAAGCTCTCCTGTGCAGAGAAACCAAACAGGTTGCTCCTATGGGAACCACAATGTACTATGCTGCAACAGACACAGAGGAACGTGAGTTACAAACTCCGGGACCCTCAGGCACAAGGGTTAGGCACCGAGTGCCTAACTCTCTGCATGCACCAAGTGCATGGAGAGAGTGAGGTCGCAATGTGAAAAAAACATCTCCAAGAAAACCAGCTTCAACTTAAAACCCTCCTGGTCATGGACAATGCACCTGCTCACTCCCAAAGAGAATGAGTTACCAATGAAGTGATTTTCTTTTATCACAGTAAAGTTCCTGCCTCCAATATGATTCTATGCATCCTGCACATGGAACAACAATTCATTTCCAGCTTTAAAACACTACATGAATGCCCCTTTTCAAGGATTTTAGGTCACCTCTAATATACAATTATCAAAGAGTTTTGAAAAAAACTCATTCCACATTTTACATACTCTAAATACCTAACAAAACTTGGATATAAGTGTCTCCCAGAACAATGAACTTTGCCTTGAGAAAGTTGTGGCCAAACTGTGTTGCAGAGGGGACTTTTGAAGCCTTTGAGCCTGAGTCTCTGGTTGAAAACCCGTTTCTTTGGGCAAGACCAGGGGATTTGAAATTTAAGGAAAAGATATTGAGGAGTTGGTGGAGGATCATGACAAAGCACTGACAACTGAGACACTCCAACACCTTCACAAGGATCAGCAACAGTGCAAAAGAGGACATCCCTTCGGGGGGTAGGGAAAGGAAAAGATGGCAAAATGGACTGAGTTACATAGTTTTGTCAAAAATGTCATCAAGATAAGGTAGAAGCTATTAGAGTAAGTGATTTCTATTACAACAATTCATTAAGCAATTTCTGAAAGCTCTCAAAAGCGAAGCAGAAACCAAACTCTCTTGATCCAATTTTAATGAAAAAGACCTCGGTGAATCACAATTAGTACTAGAAAAAGTCGAAATAAAAAAAGACCTCCAGAATGGTCGTTACCCGTGTTTGTGGAGAGAGGCTAACACCTCATCTTCCTCATCACCTTCCACTGGCACTATCCACTCTCCTTACTACAAGTAAAGTTAAGTTCAATGTTACTTTATTCCATATTTTTTTATTATGATGATGATGATGATGATGATGATTATTACTATTACTATCATGATGATGATGATGATTATTACTATTACTATCATCATCATCATCATTAATATTATATTATTTTTGGGCTCAGCCATGTCATCCTGATGGAAGATACCTTTAGGTAGCTTTCTAAGGGATATTTGGCTACAGTGATACTCCCAGAGAATTAACCATAGGTCTCCAGAATTCTAACTCCTGGCGTGAGTATCCTTAATATAAGTTTTAAGGATATCGCTTAAAATGAGGGGACATATTTCTTGATATGAAACATGGCAATCTTCACCCCGAATAGATTTTACTCTTTGAGGGAGAAGAGTGGCAAAATGAAGGGGAGCCGTTATGAAGGTTACCCGGTGGATTCCCTCCCAGTACTACTACGGCATATCATTCCTTTTAAAAGTAGCATTTAAGCACGGTGTTCTCCCACGCTTCTCTCGGTGTTGTTACTTATTTTCAAGGATTATTATCATGCAATCTCCAGCATCTTCATCCTCAGGAAAGTTGAGTATTTAATCTTTCCTGTGTATAATTCTTAGCTCCCTCTACCGAGTCCAGTTCTATCCCAACTGGTTCAGAAGTCGACTGTCTACGCTTCATCATTGAGAACCCAAAACCTACATCTCCTGATTTTCTCGCCCTAGCAGCCAAGAAAAAGTTCGGGATCTCAAAAGACAACATCGACTTCATAGAAGAATACAAGTCAAAGTCAACCAGAAGACAATATGAATCATCTTGGAAGAAGTGGGTTTCCTTTGTCAAAGCAAACAGACCGGCAAAAATCTTGATAGACTTTTGCCTTTCCTTCTTCATCTACCTTCACGAACAAGGCCTGGCTTCCACCTAAATAACTACGTGTAAGTCAGCTTTGACTAGACCTCTTCTTTACGTCTTCCAGGTGGATTTGTCAAATGAAATCTTTAATACGATTCCGAAAGCATGCGCTAGACTCAAACCAGCAACCCCTATAAAGCCCATATCATGGTCCTTGGACAAAGTCTTGCACTATGCTTCGAACTTGAACAACGAAGACTTTACCCTAAAGGATCTAACACAGAAAGTGATATTCTTGTTCGCTATAGCCTCAGGGGCTAGAGTTAGTGAAATAGCAGCCCGATCTAGAAACGAGGGCCATATTCAGTTCACAGAAGAGGGAGAACTGAATCTTTTTCCCAATCCTACCTTTCATGCAAAAAACGAGTTGCCCACCAAAAGGTGGGGTCCTTAGAGAATCTGCCCTCTGAAGGAAGATGTCTGTCTATGTCCAGTAAAGTGTCTTAAGGTCTATCTTCGAAGAACTTCAGACTTCAAACTTATCCCTAAAACAACTAAGGGCAAAACTCACCTACTGTACTTTATTCGCAGAGTGGATCCTAATAGTACACCCGCAGGTCACGATCCTAGAAAAGTTGCTTCCTCGTTGAACTTCTTTCAACATATGGACTTTGGTAGACTCCGCTCATTTACGGGGTGGAAATCTTCTAGAGTTTTCTATAAACATTACGCGAAGCAAGTGCATGAAATAAAACACTCTGTGGTGGCGGCAGGTAGTGTTATAAAACCTGTCGTATAGTGCTGCGATGAACAGTGGACTGTTTTGGGACTTAAAAGTGGAATGGGTGAACAGGTATTAGCATCTTCGAGTGTAATACCTTTTAAAGAAAATCACTAAGGTGAATTTTGGACTGTTCTATACAGGTGAAGAATCTAATCAATAACACCAGGGCTGTGTGGACATTTGTACACAGTATTGGGACATATCAATCATCTAAGTGAAATGAATTGAGTAATTTCACAATAGTGAGTGGCACCTATGGATGTTCTATAATATATGTATTTCTTCCCTTACAGGTTAAAAATATATATACCCAAAGATGTAAATATGTCACAAGGATTCTATTTATGATACATTTTGCTTTTGTATTTTTATAAATTTATCTATGCAAATAAAATAATATAAAATGTATCTGCGTCTTATTAGCCCTTCATGAATAAGAATAAACGATCCAGTCTTTTACTTTTTCCTAAAATAACATAGTTGAGAGTATAACCTCCGAAAGAACAACCTGGTAATCTTTAAAAGTTCCACCTTGTTCCTACAGAATACAAACTTTGACGCCTTATGGTCGATATCGACAATTTCCCTGCAGGGGTCAGGAAGCCCTATGTTAGTTCCAAACTTGGTGGATATGACAAATAACGGTAGTGTCATATATGTAAGGTCTGGGAGACCATATAAGGAACTCAGTCAAAGTTAAGGCACTTATACAAACACACAGATATAGTACTTTCAAGTAATTCTTCGGTAAACTTCCATCAGGACGACATGGCTGAGCCCAAAAAACTGATTGAGCAAAGCAAAAAAACTATTTTAGGATGATATGGCCATGTCATCCTGATGGACCTCCCTGCTTTCAAAAAAGGATTATACAACTATGTAACGAGAGTCCCCACCCGATACTACTCTATCTGCGGCTATCCATGCTTAAATGCAAAAAGGTAACCTTTTTAACAGCTCCCCTTCAATTTCACCACTCTTCCCCCTAAAAGCATAAAATCTATCGGGGTGAAGATTGCCATGTGTCGTATCAGGAAATACGTCCCCTGATATTATGCGATATCCTCAAAAGTTATATTAGGGATACTCGCACCAGGAGTTAGAATTCTGGAAACCTGTGGTTAATTCTCTGGGAGTATCACTGTAGCCAAATATCCCTTAGAAAGCTGCCTAAAGGAACCTTCCATCAGGACAACATGGCCATATCACCCAAAAATAGATTTTTTGCTTTGCTCAAAATCCGTTTATGGCGTGCGACAGCGGTCTTAAAATGGCCGCCTCCGGGGATGGCAGTGCTCCACTTAACACACCTAAATTATGTTAATTCATGTGTAAGAAGGGAGCTAAAAATCATACACAGGAAAGATTAAATACTCAACTTTCCAGAGGATGAAGATCCTGGAGAATGCATGATAGTATTCCTTGAAAATAATCCATCCATCCATCCATATACCAAGGCACTTCCCCCAATTTTGGGGGGTAGCCGACACCAACAATGAAACAAAACAAAAAGGGGACCTCTACTCTCTATGTTCCTTCAGCCTAATCAGGGACTCAACCCACCCTCCCACATTTCCACCACAGCTGAAGCTTCATAATGCTGACTCCCCTACTGCTGCTACCTCCGCGGTCATCTAAGGCACCGGAGGAAGCAGCAGGGCCTACTGGAACTGCGTCACAATCGCTCACCATTCATTCCTATTTCTAGCACGCTCTCTTGCCTCTCTCACATCTATCCTCCTATCACCCAGAGCTTTCTTCACACCATCCATCCACCCAAACCTTGGCCTTCCTCTTGTACTTCTCCCATCAACTCTTGCATTCATCACCTTCTTTAGCAGACAACCATTTTCCATTCTCTCAACATGGCCAAACCACCTCAACACATTCATATCCACTCTAGCCACTAACTCATTTCTTTCACCCGTTCTCTCCCTCACCACTTCGTTCCTAACCCTATCTACTCGAGATACACCAGCCATACTCCTTAGACACTTCATCTCAAACACATTCAATTTCTGTCTCTCCATCACTTTCATTCCCCACAACTCCGATCCATACATCACAGTTGGTACAATCACTTTCTCATATAGAACTCTCTTTACATTCATGCCCAACCCTCTATTTTTTACTACTCCCTTAACTGCCCCCAACACTTTGCAACCTTCATTCACTCTCTGACGTACATCTGCTTCCACTCCACCATTTGCTGCAACAATAGACCCCAAGTACTTAAACTGATCCACCTCCTCAAGTAACTCTCCATTCAACATGACATTCAACCTTGCACCACCTTCCCTTCTCGTACATCTCATAACCTTACTCTTACCCACATTAACTCTCAACTTCCTTCTCTCACACACCTTTCCAAATTCTGTCACTAGTCGGTCAAGCTTCTCTTCTGTGTCTGCTACCAGTACAGTATCATCCGCAAACAACAACTGATTTACCTCCCATTCATGGTCATTCTCGCCTACCAGTTTTAATCCTCGTCCAAGCACTCGAACATTCACCTCTCTCACCACTCCATCAACATACAAGTTAAACAACCACGGCGACATCACACATCCCTGTCTCAGCCCCACTCTCACCGAAAACCAATCACTCACTTCATTTCCTATTCTAACACATGCTTTACTACCTTTGTAGAAACTTTTCACTGCTTGCAACAACCTTCCACCAACTCCATATAACCTCATCACATTCCACATTGCTTCCCTATCAACTCTATCATATGCTTTCTCCAGATCCATAAACGCAACATACACCTCCTTACCTTTTGCTAAATATTTCTCGCATATCTGCCTAACTGTAAAAATCTGATTCATACAACCCCTACCTCTTCTAAAACCACCCTGTACTTCCAAGATTGCATTCTCTGTTTTATCTTTAATCCTATTAATCAATACAGACAGTCCCCAACTTACGAACACAATAGGGACAGAGAGTCTGTTCGTAAGTCGTATTGTTCGTAAGTCGTTAGTGTTAAATTTTGGTCTGGAGTAAGCGTAACCTAACTCAGATGTCTACGATTTTCAGCAGTAGAAGTCAACAAATAGCCCCATTTCATATAAAATAGGTTATTACAAATATTTTACTTTATCATATTACAGTAGTCTGTATAATACTGTAAAGTTCAGTACAGTATGTTGTTTTATTATCCTGTACTGCACACTACATAATGGAAACTTGCACAAACAATCGGCCATACATATGCACTGCATTTCTGAATCAGCTGACTTTAAGTAAAATCGTAGTAAATATAGTGTACTGTACATTTAGTACAGTACTGTACATTAATTCCTTTTTAAATAAATGTACTGAAAGATATTTTATTGTTCCATTACCCAATTTTTTTGTTAGAAACTTACGTAAACAAGCGGCCATTTGCATTATGTACTGTACTGTAACGTTTACCTTTTCACGCTTATCAAATCAGCTGACTTGTACCGTACTGTATTTACTGTATGTAACAGTACTGTGCATTTAACTGCTTCATGGTTGTTTTGGTATTGTTAAATAAAATGCAGAAGGTTAGTTTACTGAATTGTTTTATTTTAATTTTGACCGACGGAATCATTCTTTGTAGAGTATACGTCACGTATCTTGTGACGTCATGTATTTGGCGGAAGAGCGCTGACAAACCGAACGATTTCCTTTCATTATGTTGCCGAGTAATCTTATTACAGAATTCTCATAATCGAAACACCGAGTAACGATATCAAGTGTTTTAGTGGTCTGTATCATTAGTTATGAGATTAGTACAACTTACCGTAAAGTTAAGAAAAAAAAAGTCTGATGTTATATTTCTTCTGGCGGAAGGCGAGAGGCAAAGCAAGTGATTTTCTTCCGATCCGTTACTATTCCCATAATCGAAACATCGAATAAGGATATAAAGATTTTTTTAATATTTTTCAAAGAAATATGAAGACTTAACTGCATTAAAAATCAAAATACGGAGACAGAGAGAGAGAGAGAGAGAGAGAGAGACAGAGAGACAGAGAGAGAGAGAGAGAGAGAGAGAGAGAGAGAGAGAGAGGGGGGGTTGCGTATTCCGTTTATAACTAATAATAAGGTCTATCAACGAACTGTATGGAAAATGTGATACCCTATAATATATTAGCGCTGTTGTAATATTCACTATGAAGAGATTTCGAATATCAAGAAAATTACATAAATCAGTGTTATTCGTACTATATGTGCGCATAATCATAATACTGCAGCGTCACCTTGAGATCAGCTGATCTCCCAACCAAAAGTAAATCAAAAGTAATTGTTGATTATTGAAATGCTCAAGAAATAAAAAAAAAATATGAACGTCCTTTAATAAACCATAATTAAACACAATAATGTCTAATGAAATATGAAGGCTTAATATTGAACGAAAAATTGAATACTGTATGAAGCTTTAGAATTAACTACCCATATGCGATTGACAGAGCGAGCACACACACACACAGAAAGAGCTACAACGATTTCGCATGATACCTAATAATAAGAACTGTAGGGAAACTGATTTTCTGTAACATATTGGCGCTGATGTAATATTCATCTTGAAGATATTTCTAATATGTTAAATAAAAAAAAAATGCCAAAAGTCTGAGGACGTTATATTTCTTCTGACGGAAGGCGAGAGGCAAATCGAGCGTTCTTCCGATCCGTTACTATTCCCTTAATTGAAACATCGAATAAGGATATAAAATTTTTTTTAATCATTTTCAAAGAAATATGAAGATTTAACTGCATTAAAAATCAAAATACGGAGAGAAAGAGAGAGAGAGAGAGAGAGAGAGAGAGAGAGAGAGAGAGAGAGAGAGAGAGAGAGAGAGAGAGAGAGAGAGAGATTTAACTTGAAATGAAATCTACGGATGTTTACGAACATGTTTGGACTTCCTTCAATTTGTGTTCGTATGTACCGTTGTTCGTAACTCGAATGTTCGTAAGTAGGGGAGCACCTGTACTCTACCATACACTTTTCCAACTACACTCAACAAACTAATACCTCTTGAATTACAACACTCATGTACATCTCCCTTACCCTTATATAGTGGTACAATACATGCACAAACCCAATCTACTGGTACCATTGACAACACAAAACACATATTAAACAATCTCACCAACCATTCAAGTACCATTGAAAATAATAACACTGAGAAAAGCGAGGGAGAGCACCGTGCTTAAATGCTACTTTTAAAGGGAATAGTGCGCCATAGTAGTACAGGGAGGGGATCCACCGGGTAACCTTCATAATGGCTCCCCTTCATTTTGCCACTCTTCCCCCTCAAAGAGTAAAATCTATTCGGGGTGAAGATTGCCATGTGTCGTATCATAAAATATGTCCCCTGATTTTATGCGATATCCTCAAAAGTTATATTAAGGATACTCGCGCCAGGAGTTAGAATTCTGGAGACCTATGGTTAATCCTCTTGGAGTATCACTGTAGCTAAATATCCCTTAGAAAGGAACCTTCCATCAGGACAACATGGCTGAGCCTAAAAATGGCCTATAAGAACATCCTTCGGTGGAAAACTTATTAATGCCATTTCCAGTCATTCTTATTCGAAAAATTGATTTGGCGATCGAAATGCAGTTTTGGAAGGAATTTGTTCTATCTCAGAGGCATTACTGTAACTTCTTTCCCACTCTATACATTTATCAAATAAAAAATACCTAGCCCTGATTTCCACAATCACATTAACATATTTAAGAAACCAAAGTTAAAAGTTCAACAACTTATCAAAGACTACTGATGAAAAACACTATCATTGTAAATTATTATTGAATTTGTATTAAAAATTTCAATTACCTGTTTATTTGTATTTTCTTCCATATTCCACGTCCAACGGTTGGAAATTCTGCTGCCACAAACCTCCCACAAATCAAATATACTAGTAGGTTGCGTTGCTTTTACCTATGAAGAAGAAAAAAATCACATTCTGTTTTATAAAATAACATGGTTGAATACCTGAAAATAATAAACAATAAAAATTGGATGTGAAGAACTACTATTTAACATCAAAAAGCCTACTGAATACAAGACAGGCAAAATAATAAAAGGGGACACAAGAAACTTGGTATTACAACCAAAGCCGCCAGTATTTTGTCTTCTTTTTGACAGAAAATATTAGGTTACTGTAGATTCTTCTTGTCTTGTGAAGGAGCTAGGTACACTACACAACCTGCTAAATAGCTTTAACAGGTCCCAGTTAATAATTGTCAAAATATTTGTGGATATATTCCTTCAGGTAGTACAGTAGTATGTGAAGGTTTAAAGGTTGCGCATGAATACCAGAGGCAAGGGATAGGACAATGTCCTAGAGACTGACCACACACATATGATCAGTGCCCAAGCCCCTCTCCCTCACGTTATAATACTACTAGGTAGGGCCAGGCAATAGCTGCTGATTACTCAGCAGGTAGATCTATAGGCTCCTCAGAAGGCCCCATCCCTTTATCACATTATCACAAGGATGGTGAGGTTGCAGACACTACTAGAAACTATCGAGCTTAAATGGGACTCCTGCCATCAGCACTTTCTCCTCTGACAATTTCTTCTTGTAGGCTAGCGTTGCACCAATCCGTCTGATTTTGAGCGGGTTCTTCCAGGTTCTCTGTTGGAGGAGGATGTACTCTCGTTGTTTCTCAAAAGCCAGGAGATGATGTTTGCAGAAATTTTCTTCCTATAACTTCATAAGCTAATAAACGGATTTTGAAGCCGAGCTCATAAGGACTGAGTTTGCTTCAGGTTACATCTTAGGGAGCTCAATGGGCAAAGAAGCTAATTGTCCGGATCATGGGTCGCATCCTTAATTGAGGAGGTCTCAAACCTGGTGACGTAATCAGTCTAATTCCGAGATTTGGAAAAAATTAAAGGATGAAGGTAAACAAGACACCCTCCATCCCTCAGTATGACTAACAATATGCGAGATGCCGTGGAGTTTGCCTACCCACTTCGCTGGAGCTAGGGAAAGCAAGAAAACAGTCTAAGTGTTAAATCCTTATCCGACGCTTAACTCAAAGGTTTGTGCAGGGCCCTTTTAAAGACCTGAGAACCCTAGTGATGTTCCAGGCGGGAGGTTTAAGTTCTCTTGGAGGACAAGATTACTTGAAGCCCATCACGAGCAAAGACATTTCCCACCAGAAAAAAAAAAAAAGTATAAACCCTACAATCTAAACTTCTAAAGACCTGGCTCAAAGCCGAGTGATAGATTTTCACCACCGAGACTGGGAAGCTAGACGAGAAGGTCAATTATAGTTGGGTAGAGGCTTCAACCAGAAAAGTACCCCTTCAATAACATTAATCACAGTAGATGGCCAACTATGTCTGGTATACAACTACAGAGGATCTTCAAAGGTATCTATACATCTTCTGTGTAGTGCCTTGAGAAAAGCCTTCCACTCAGAGGATATGCGGGATAGTCTCTAACTGTGAAGTGACAGGGATGTCACAGAGTTGTGGTGCCTCTGCAGATGGGACTGGCAAAGCAAGTTGGGTCATTTTGATAGTTCTCTCGGTAGCTTGACAAGGAGCATGACTAGGGCTGGGTACCATTTGGCTTGTGGCCATTTGGGAGTTACCAAGGTTACTCTGAGGTTCGGGGAGTCAGTACCCAGTTGACCACCCTTTAGATCAGGCAAAACAACTGAAAAGCTTGAACGTCTAAGCTGTCACTTGGATGTTAAAATGCATCCTATAGCGCTCCTCGATGGGATGTTGTCCTAATAAGACCCTCTTATAAGAAAAAAGTAATCTCTCTAGGACTGACGAAGTAACAGGTTTAGGAGGACTTGTCTGCTTTGCAGAGCTCCTTAACTGAGCTTCGGAATCTAGCCTCGGTCGTCATGCTGTGTCATTTCACCATCATCTTGTCAGTCCATCTTCAGTGTTCCTGCCATCGCTTCCCTTTCACATTATTTGACTCTGATTCACTTACGGGCTGCCAACGCAAGAGCCTGTGGTCAGTCTGGATAAGGGCCAATCTTAATCACATCACATCATCCTAAAGTGCTGCTGACAGGGCCAGACTGGTAAGCAGATGGAGTTTTTTGTTGATCCGTGTGGCAAACATGTCTATCGACGGGGCACATAACCCAGTCATAAGGCTTCTTGCCACTTGAGGATAAAGGGACCATTCCATCTGCTACTTGTCTCTTGACGAACAAGATTTTGCCTGCAATAAATCTTTTGCTGACAGCTCCACTGCATTACTAAGTACTCAAGGCTATGCCTACTTTGCCAACTCGAAGAGGTACTGTGAAACAGTAATAATGAGTTCAAAAGATTCATGTAACTTAAGGTTTTCGGGAAGTCTTTCTCCCCCAGAAATTGGGGGGCTTAGATGGGTACCAATCTATTGGGCAATGGTTTTCCTTCTGTTCCATATTCTTAAACAACAGCAGAACTCAATGCTCAACAGACTTTGTTTAATCTGGTGTCTGTTATATCATCGCTGGAATTGGTTGTTGCAGGGGGATTGCAGATGACCGACTCAGCAATGGCAAAATTGTTGTGAAAGCCTACTTTTGAGCTTTGTCAAAACAAAATTTGAGGTATGGCGTGGTGCCACGTGTTGGCTTTTTGTATTCCGGCAAAGGCAAAAGAAAGGGATTTCTTATACATTGAGCCTCTATAATAATTAATTTTTCCCAGTCATTTGTGGATGAAACTAAGGGTTGCAATTGACACTTCATTTACAAAAAAGTAGAGGAACGGATTTCGGACCCATTTAACAAAAAAAAGTTGACCTTCAATCATAAGGCTCCACCCTTTAATAGGTGTTAGCAACAGTTCACGAAGTAACCAGCAAATCG